>NC_068982.1:48230468-48234517 GCF_001194135.2 Octopus bimaculoides | reverse complement strand
TTGAACTCAGAACGTAAAGACAGACAAAATACTGCTAAGCATTTCACCTGTTGTGCTAACGTTTCTGCCAGCTCACCGCCTTTTTCTTCTGCATATAATGCTTTCCAGAGTTTACAAAAACATGATTAATGAACTCACAACAACACTCATTCCATCAACATACTTATTGAAGCCCTTCATTCCCTATGGATGATTTTTGTTCCCATTGTTCTCAACACTTGGTTGTCTTCTCTGCTTCTCTCCAATTGGATCCCTACTTTTTCAGATCTGCCTAAGTATCCTGCCTCTAGCTATTTTTCAAGAATCCTCTCTTCTGACACCTTTGTTGGTTCCAGGTTAAGATCAGATGGGCTATCTTTCCATGAGGAAAGGCCTTCTTCTCCAAGGCTTTGAATTGTCATCGCTGCTTCTGTAACTCTTTTTTAGGTAGATGTGTTGACCATACGCAAACCCATTTCTATCTTTGGGGAAAGTATCAAAAGCCATGCAGATGTAAGATTTAAATACTATATTGAGTAGATCGAGGAACTAACCCCATGAGAAATTTCTTTCTCAAGCTTTGGCACATTGCCATATAATTTATTCCACCAGGTGCAATGGACGATAATATGTGTGTGTGCATCCAATAGCAGTATGCATTGGCAGACAGAGACACAACATACACACAAACACACTCACTCTCTTTCTCTCTCACACACACACACTCACTCACTCTCTCACACACACTCATTCACCTACCACACATACACTCACTCAGACACCACACACACTCACTCTCACACCACACGCACACCAGACACTCACTCATCACACACACTCACTCATCACACACACTCACTCATCACACACACTCACTCACAATACACACATATATACATGTTTTCCATGCTATGTCTTCCTGATTCTATTAGAGTTGTTGCAGATTAGCCATGATTGAGCAGGCTTATAATCAAAGACATTCCAAACCTGACTGTCCAATCATTTTGTTTATATCTAGAACCACATTACTCCACAAGTCACTTCTTGTCAAGACAGCAGTGTGTATAATTTGACGCAATTTGGCTGGTATTTCTAGCAGGTCATGTAACCTTAGAGAGAGTCTTACATTTGCCTGTCTGATACTGTTATTTTTGGCCAGTGCTCTTTCATTTTTCTTTCAAAGGTTTTTCGAGTATTATAAATCACCTCAATTTAGTTTTGTAAATAACATTAATGTCTTCACCCAAACCACTCTTTTTATGCATTCTTCATATATTTCTCTCTCTCTCTCTCTCTCCACACACACACACACTTAACCACAAACAAATATATTTATTATATACAGAGATAGATTAGTCCAGCTAATTGGCAAACGTCCTCAGAGTTATTTAATTGATTTTACCATTAAATCAGTTTCTGGAAAAGTAAGCAGTAACAAAGCAGTTATTTTTAGTCACGATTAGAGACTTACAGTTACTTCAGTAAACTTTCATTAATTAGTTCTTCGCTTGAATGTTAAATGAGGCAAATAGTTTCATTTATTCAAGATCATATGTTGTCTTCCATATTTTATTGTTTTGGTATTGATACATTGTATACATTGTTGTTGTTGGCACTCCGTCACTTACGATGAAGGAAACAGCCTGCTCGTGAAATTAACGTGCAAGTGGCTGAGCACTCTACAGACACGTGTACCCTTAAAGTAGTTCTCGGGGATATTCAGCGTGACACAGTGTGACAAGGCTGGCCCTTTGAATTACAGGCACAACAGAAACAAGAAGTAAGAGTGAGAGAAAGTTGTGGTGAAAGTTGTTTATCTGTAGATTTGAATTGTATATACATAAAAAGCGCCATCCAAACATGCTCAATGCCAGTGCCACCTGACTGTCTCCCATGCTGGTGGCGCATAAAAAGCACCCACTACACTCTCGGAGTGGTTGGCATTAGGAAGGACATCCAGCTGCAGAAATCTTGCCAGATCAGATTGGAGCCTGGTGCAGCCTTACTGGCTTGCCAGTTCCCAGTCAAACTGTCCAACACATGCCAGCATGGAAAACAGACGTTAAACGATGATGATGATAATGATGATATTATCCAAAGTGTACAGTAATATATATCCATCACAGCTGATCTTATCAACTTGTTCTGCACTAGGGTTACAACGGAGTGTTAAGTAACAATCCGATTATATAACTATGCTCATCAGAGGTAGCCAATATGGAATGGAATATGGTGACTACATATATATATATATATATATATATATATATATATATATTTTGTATGTGTATTACCGGCATAATGCTTCTCCCAAGGTTTAATTATATATATATATAAATTTTAATTTATGCATATATTAATATTATCTCGGTTGAAAAAACTTCGATAATGCAAATATGTTAATAGTTACCAGGGTAGCAAAAATTACACAAAAACTGGGATATCATACCCATTACCCATTTAATAGGTAGAAATAGCATGTTAAAGTGATGTATTTTGAGTAGATATGAAGAATAATAAATGGAGCAAAACGCATATAATCAATAAGCGATCATATATATATATATATATATATATATATATATATGATGGCTGCAAACTCGTGTTCGAATATTGCCATCACCTGATTGGAAGTCTCACAAATGTGAAGGCTACAACCAGCCATTTTTGTGATAGTTCTTACTTTTTTTCCAGGGGTGCCTGGACATGATGATTTTTTTATAGTGGGGAAAGGATTTCCACAAATCAATCCCGCTCTCTAAACCTGGACAACATAAATTTGAAAAGAACTAGTCTACATTATCAAATATTGTCAGCGTTGTAGGTTTTCTCACAGAGTTTCCCTCTCCTAAAGAGATGCTATGACAATAACAGAGAAGCCTCCCACTGCCAGTGGACCAACTACACACCTGAACACCAACCTATGTATTCCCACATACATACATGCATACATATACATGCATACATACATGCATACGTATACATATATATGTATGTCCCCCACACATACATACATACATACATGCACATGTACACATTGTTGGATGGCCGTTGACTGCTCATGATCTCTTCTGCCATTTGACAGGTCTTATTTTTGTCCTGCAGAGTGTCCAACAATCACCCTGTGATGGGTAAGAGACAAAACTTAACACCAGAAACCAGAGTAAGGATTGTTTAGCATAGTTGACTGAAATTGTCATATAAAGCTATTTCAAACGAAGTTGGATGCTCTAAAACATATACAATACTGTCCATCTTTATAAAGAAACTAATGATTATAAAGACCACTCTCGACCTGGGCAATCAAGAGTAAGAATGGAAAGATATAGCCATAGACTGTGCCTAAAAAAGTGAAAAATGACTGCTGTTGACATTTTAAAAGAAATTTGGCAAAAATATGGACTTACCATTGAAATGTCCACCATAAAAAACCGTCTCAAAGAATTTGGACTTCTAGGAAGAGTCTCTTGCAAAAAGCCATATATTTCTTTAAAAAATTGACATGTCTGAATACAATTCACAAAAGAACATTTGAATTGGAGTCCAACAGATTGGTCAAATGTGTTGTGGTCAGATGAGCCAAAGTTCAGTTTGTTCAGCAGCGATGGCAGGAAGTATGTAAGAAGGCAAATAGGCGAAGAATATAATCCAGAATGCATCCAACCTACAATTAAACATGTTGGTGGAAGTGTGATGGTGTGGGGGTGCATGTCTGGAAAAGGCATTGGTCCTATAATCTGAATCAAGGGCGTTGTCGATAATAAGTCCTATCTAGAAATATTGGATAAGACTATGCTTCCATATGCCCGAAAGCATTTGGGCTGATGTTGGACTTTCTGGCATGACAACAACCTGAAACACACCTCGCACCTTGTCAGAGATTACATTAGGTCTAAGAGAGTTTGGTTGATGCAGTAGCTTGACCTAAATCCTTTCAAAAATTTTTGGGAAAGGATGGGTAGAGCTGTGCAAACTAGTAAGCCAAAGAATACAGAATGCTTTTTTACATTATTAGCCAAAATTGAGAAAAAATCTCAAGAACAGTGATAAATGATCTGAACAATTCAATG
>NC_068982.1:48220240-48230342 GCF_001194135.2 Octopus bimaculoides | reverse complement strand
TTTTTTTTTTTTTTGTTCCTTTTAGAATAAATTACGTAAAACAAAAAATGAAATTTTACAAATCGCTCTTAAATTAAATGGCGCTATAAATTATGATAATTAAGATTTATCTTTAATTTAAAATTAATATGTTGATGTTACGCTGTAAAGTTGTATACCATATTAAAGCTTGTGAAATTTTCTTTATTTTGATATACATCTTCATTCACAATTTACAACTTGAATATATAAAAAATGCCATTTTTTACATTAGTATACTAGTGTATTTAAATTGAATGGTGCCACTGTATATACGTGTGTGTGTGCAGTTTTGTGAGTATGTGTGTGTGTGAGAGAGAGGGGGGGATAGAGAGTATGTGTGTGTGTGTGAGAGAGAGAGAAAGAGAGTGTGTGTGTATGTGTGTGTGTGTGTGTGCGTAGAAAATGAAAGAAATGGGGAAACAAAGAAAGCTTCTAACAATGTAGAAACTTTTACAAAAAAATACAAAGGCCTATCTTCTGAAGGAAGAAATCCAAGAAATGTGTATTTACATCAATTCTGTTATTTTATGTTAAACCGCTTGATGTTTGGGTTAGTAGCAGCTGCAACTCACCAACTGTTAGTGCAAGCAACTTTCCAATTGTTGGTCCAATTGTTGTGATGTATTTTCAAGTGGTTGTCATAGCAGTGGTGGTGATGGAAGATGGCGTTGGTGGCATATGTTATGATGTTGGTCATAGTCACCATAATGTATTCATAGGAGCCACTGGCCCATCTCTGATCAACCATGTAAGTATAGCTATAAATATATAATAGTAGAAACGTGGTCAAATGGTTAAGTATTTGTCTTCAAAAATCACAAATTCCAGGGATCAATCTCATGATATGTCATTTTAGGCAAACATTTGTCGATATAGCCAATGTTGAACCAAAGATTTTTTGAATGAAATTAAGTCAACAAAAATTGTGCTGAAACTTGTTGGATAGCCTGCACCTGTAGTTCAAAGATCCAGTCTTTTGACAAAGTTTCATACTAATTCTACTTGAGAATTATATTAACTAAGAGTACATGAGTGAGTGGAATACTCAACCACACTAATTTAACCAGCTGGTATTTCAGTTGATCAAACTTTTGAATACACAGTGTTAAAACTAATGAAGTTCCATTTTGTGTGTGCGTATTCTTAACACACAAAAGGAAATTGTTTATGGCTGATAACCAATTGATAACTAAAATTACTTATAACTTGCCTTGCAACTAGCTCCAGCAATAATAATTAACTCAGCTAAATAACTGAAATGAAAATATCCACTAATTTTAAAGAGCTAAATATTTCATGGACTTTAATCTTGTTTCAGCACTGCCTTGAAGAACTTTTAGTCAAATGAATTGATCTCAGTCAGTTTTTTTTTTTTCTTAATTCTGGTGCTTATTCCATTGGTCTCTTTTGCCAAACCACTAAGTTACAGGGATGTAAACACACCAATACCAGTTGTCTGGTGTTGGTAGTGAACAAATATAGACACAAAGACATACACTCATACATATACACGGTGAACTTCTTTCAGTTTCTGTCTACCAGATTCACTAACAAGGCTTTGATCAGCCCAAGACTACAGTAGAAGACATTTGCCCAAGGTGCTACACAGTGAGACTGATCCCAGAACCATGTAGTTATGAAGCAAGCTTCTTACCACACAACCATGCTTGCGTCTAAAGTTGGACCTAAGAAGCATCAGATGTGGTGTGCGAGACAGACGACTGCGTTGGTATGGTCATGTAGCGAGAATGGATGAGGATAGCTGTGTGAAAAAGTGCCACACCCTAGCAGTTGAGGGAACCTGTGGAAGAGGTAGACCCAAGAAGACCTGGGATGAGGTTGTGAAGGACGACCTTCGAAAATTAGGTCTCACTGAGGCAATGACTAGTGACCGAGTCCTTTGGAAATATGCTGTGCATGAGAAGACCTGGCAAGCCAAGTGAGACCATAACACGTGGCCTATGCCAGGGGTGTAACCAGCCCACTTCATTGGAGACTAAACTCTGCTTGCAAAGACCTGTTGAGGCAAGTTAAATCGAAATCAAATTAAATTTGCAAATTCAATGACTGGCACCTATGCCAGTGGAGCACTAAGAGCACCGTCCGAGCATGATCACTGCCAGAGCAGCTGACTGGCTTCCATACCGGTGGCACGTAAAAAGCACTATTCGAACATGTTTGTTACCAGCGTCACCTTACTGGCACTTGTGCCGGTGGCACATGAATAAACATTCGAGCGAGGTCATTGCCAGTGCCGCTGAACTGGCTCCTGTACAGGTGGCACGTAAAAAACACCACATGAGCATGGCCGGTGGCACATAAAAGCACCCACTACACTCTCGGAGTGGTTGGCATTAGGAAGGGCATCCAGCTGTAGAAACTCTGCCAGATTAGATTCGAGCCTGGTGCAGCCATTCGGTTCACCAGTCCTAGCATGGAAAGCGGATGTTAAACGATGATGATGATGATTATGATGATATATATATATATATATATATAGTAACAAACTAAGGAAAGGAATTCCTTCAAAGGGATGTATAAAACAAATTGTTGGCTATTTTGTTTTTTAATGATTTTTTAATGTTATATTCATAGTCTATTATGTAATATTATAATATAAATAAATTATTGGGTTGTCAATTGTAGCTCTCTATTTAATTTATTGTTTATATATATATATAGAAATATATACATATATAAATTTTATCTAAATGGCAAAAATTTTCATGCATGGACCTTATCATGGGTATGCATGAAACTTTCAGCCTTTGAGTCACTTCATAACACTAATAATTAAAAATTAGAAACTTTGTGTGTGTGTTATATTGTTTGTGCATGTATGTATTCTTATATATATAGATATTTACAGAATTGGATTATAATGAAAATATGTAGACATATGTAATTTTGTGAGCTAATGCGTCTTTTTGCATGTGTGTAAGTGTGTGTGTTTTTGCATTGTTACAAGTTACACATTAATGGAAACATGTATTTGTTTCAGTTATACAGCAATATAATGCATATGTGCATGTGTTAGCTGTGTTTGTATTCATGAAACGTTTCTCTTGTACATTCATGCAGTAAGGTAGCACATGTGTAAATGTGAAATGTTTAGACATGTGCAAGCAGTAAGACAGCAACAGAATGCACATATACTGTCATGTGCAGTTGGTTTAATATGTACGCATTAGAGTCATGGCATCATATTTGTGATGTGCTGTCACCATGACAACAGCGGCAACAAAACCAAATGATGTTTATAGTCACAAGAAAAAGAAAAAGAATAAAAAATAAAAGAAATCAGAAACTATTTCAATAGCATTCACAATCTGTCATACGATAAAAAAAAAACAAACAAAAAAACATTGACATTATGTGTCAGATAACAATAACATCAACAACAACATCGATTCCAACTATTATAAGACACGTCAAGAACAATAATAATGATAGAAAAGGAAAACAAAATATTCAATATAATTAATAATGATGATGATTTCTTTGTTGGCCTCAAGAGCAATGGATGACAGAACATTACAATGACAATTACGAAAACAGTGGGAACTAAGTTCCGGAAAAAAGCAAGCATGAAAATAATAATGGCATGCAAAAGAATGAAATGAGACGGCACAACAGAAGTGGTTGGGGTGCAGGCAGAAAGGAAATAGTATGGCTACTAAAAGTAAATGGATTTTTTCATTTTATAGGTGCATGATGAGAGGAAGCCTTTCACCTGCACCATACTAAACAATACTACAACTACTAATAATAATCCTTTCTACTATAGGCACAAGGCCTGGATTTTTGTGGGGAAGGGGACAATCGATTACATCAACCCCAGTGTTTCACTGGTACTTAATTTATTGACCTCTGAAAGGATGAAAGGCAAAGTAGACCTCAGCACAACTTGAACTCAGAACATAGCAACTGGCAAAATACCACTAAGCATTTTGCCGAGCATGCTGACAATTCTGCCAGCTTGCTGCCTTAAAAATAATAATAATCTTTTCTACTCTAGGCACAAGGCCTGAAATTTTGGGGGAAGGTGGCCAGTTGATTAGATCAACTCAGTATGCAACTGGTACTTAATTTATCGACTCCGAAAGGATGAAAGGTAAAGTCAACCTTGGCAGAATTTGAATTCAGTACTTAGCGACTGGCAAAATACCGCTAAGCATTTTGCAGGGCATGCTAACGATTCTGCCAGCTCGTAGCCTTAATAATAATAATAATAACAATGATAATAATAATAATAAAGGTTTCAAATTTTATCTCAAGGACAGCCATTTTAGGAGAAGGGACTAGTCAATTATATCAACCCCAGTGTTTCACTGGTACTTAATTTATTGACCTTCAAAAGGATGAAAGGCAAATTAGACCTCAGAGGAATTTGAACTCAGAACGTACCAACAGGCAAAATACCATTAAATATTTTGTCCAGTGTGCTAATGATTCTGTCAGCTTGCAGTACCAGGCAGTGGCTCTCTTGGCTTCTGATCTTAACTGTTTGGAAGTGTTATCATGTACATATTTTGTCTTGGTATAAAATATGGGCTGCAGCAAATATTCTGTTCAATACCACAGATTTGCTAGTCAGTTGCTTGACCTTAACCAGTTGAGCATGTCTGAGCATGTCCATTAGTGGCTGACAATAAGTGCATTTTTGATCATGAGCAAGAGTAGTTGGGGAGCATCATAACCATGTGCTGAGAGGAAGTCTTTGAGGTTTGGATAATTCACCTCTGGAAACATGGATGTTTCATTCAACATCCTTAACTCTTATTCAGGGATTTTTTGAGTGGGATGGGCTACTTGACCTGAAGAAAATTCTAACTGGGCCCCACCTGCAAGGTCATGCACTGTTTATCTTGATATAAGGTCACAATGTTGTGCACATATGGTCTTGATGTAATGATGATGGGTATACTGGGCTTCGTATTTGCCTTGGTATTCTTAAGTCTGATAGTGTCCAGCCTTCTAAAACCTAGTTAGAGCCAGTTTTCCTCCAGAGAGAAAAGTGTGTAGTGGTGAAAGAGAGAAGAATTGGTTCCAGTATGTGACTGCTACTTTATCAACCCCCCATCAGAATGAACTATAAAGTTGGCCTCAACAAAATTTGAACTCACAGTAAAGAGATCCGAAATAGATACCATAAGGTAGTCCACAGTACACGCACACACACACACACACACAGAGTCTATTGCCTAAGTCATTAAAGCAGTGGATGGAATACTTTGTGCTATTCATTTCCAGTTTTCTGTACTGTGTGTTTACATCCTGAGAGAGTGGTAGCAAAATCTACTAGTATTTAGCTGGTATTTTATTTATCAAGCCCAAAAGAATGGAAAGTAAAGCTGACTTCACCTTTCATTTTTTTTTATGGATAAAGTACCAGCTAATTACTGGTGTCAATTCTTGCAGCACTGTCTGTCTGTCTGTCTGTCTCTTTCTCCCATAGCCGTTGGATATTACCAAAGCCTCGTGAGTGGATTTGATGGACAGAAACTGAAAGAGGCTTGTCATATATATGTATGCATGAGTATGTGTTGCTGTTTCCCTAACTTGATATCTTCATCATCATTTAATGTCTGTTATCCTCACTTGTATGGGTCTCTCAGTGTGTGTATGTCTCTCTCCCTCTCTCTCAGTATATATATCTCTCTCTCTCTCCCACTCTATTTCAGTGTGTTTCTCTCTCTCCCTCTCTCAGTATCTCAATAGACAAAGAGACTACATTTTTCATCTTTTCAAGCTGAGCTAACCGTTAGCTATCCAACAACATTAAAAATACTACCGTCTCTCCTACTGACAACAACAACAACAACCACAAGATATATTATTGAGTTTCATAGTTTATAAAGTGGAAGGACTCTTGTCTTATTTTCTAACATATGTATTTGACTGTTGACATTCAGTTCTATCTCTAAACAAGACACAAACATCTTTTGCCTAAAGGTAGAAGATTAATTTCAAAACATGTTATTTCATGTAACTTTTATTTATTTATTCATTCATGAATTACTGCATGAATCACTGAACAGAACAAACCTGCATAAATATCTGTCTGTTGATTGTTTTGAAGTTCAAAGAACTGTGGTTTTGAGTTCAAATCTGACCACAATCATTGGACTGTATTTGTTTAGCCCCAAGATGAGCTGGCCTATAACACTGTGTAATGAATTTTTTTTATTTTTGCCTTTGGTCTGTAAATGTTATTTCTTATTTGCTTCTATATAGAAATCTAAGAAAATCACTACTTTTCCCTTTAAACTACTTTTGCGACATGGACTTCAGTGTTTTGAAACTGACCTATTTTCCATTACATTTCACACAGATTCAGTACTAAGTTACTGGAGCAGAAATATCATTATAGTAAATATTCTGCTCAATAGTACAAATTTGCTTGTCAGTTGCTTGACCTTAATTACTTGAGCATGTCCCTTAGTGGCTGACAATATGTGAATCTCTGATCATGAACAGGAATAGTGGAGGAGCATCATGGCAATGTGTTGAGTGATATTCTTAGGGGTTTGAATAAATGTAACAAAAGAAAAGTTTGAAGGAAATATTAGCCATTTTTCATACTTTCTAGGAGTAAGTAAATAAGAAATAACAGTTGCTACCCAAGGACAAAAATCATGTTACACAGTGTAATCAGTGGCATTCTAACATTGATCATACATTTTTTTTTTGTTTGCTTTTGGTCCTCAAATGGGTACCACATGGACCTTGGGGTCCACATAAGATTTCATTGTTAAAATTTATGGGCAGTAAACTACAATACACAAAGTATTTAACCCTTTAGCATTCAGATTATTCTGTCAAAAGTAATGCTTATTCATTCACATTGTTTTTGAATAAATCATGCATTATCTCATAGCCTTGAGATTTTGATGAGCTAATAGTTAATATTTAGAATGATATTGTAGGGTTGTTGTGAGAAGCCAGGTTTGGTTAGTTTGAATATAAAGCAGGTAGAATGTTTTGGTCAGATGTGGCCAGCTTGAATGATAATGGGTTAAACATGTTTTTTTATGCAATTTCCCAATAATATTTAATCATAAAAATATAATAGGAGTTTTTAGACATCAAATGGCTATGAGAACCGCCTCCATCCTGGGTAAAATAAGTCCATGGTCAGAAAATGGCTGAGAACCAGTGATCTAATGTATCGGTTACTTTTTTTTTTTAAATAGTTTGTAATTGTTTGAGATTTAACTGATACTTAATATGGGTCGAGTGATGATGTAAAGTTAAAAAACAATAAAGACTTCATAAAGAGAAGTAGAATTGGAAACCATTAAAATAAGGAAATTAAGCAAAAATTAAATATTTTTTTTTTAATGTTAAAAGTAGTCATTTTGATAAATGGACAAGATGAAAAGATAAGAAAAATGATAAAGCAAGACTTTAAAAAGTGGTAGCGGGTAAAAGAAACAGGTTAAAATCTTGAGTTGAATGAGATTTGATACAAGGAAGGAAAATTGTAAAATTAAATATAGTAGGAAGTAGAGAAAAGTAAGAGAGAGAGAGAGAGAGAGAGTCTAAATGAGATGCAAAGCAAAGCAAAGAAAGGCAAGGAAGATTAGTGGTGATTAAAGCTGAGAAAAATACGATAAAAGAAATACAGTTGCTTCTTAGTCTGTTTCTCTGAGCATCACACTATAATCAGATAGTGAGGATATAACTCTTTCTTTTGACCTCAGTATCACAAGAAAAGGGAAAAAATGGGGTCTGGCAGTGATGGGTTATTAAGAAAGACAATAAAAATACAAATTTAATTTTTATATAATTTTTTTTCTGAATGATGTTAAAGACAGATTGAAATAAAATAATTGTCTGAATTGTATTCTTGGATTTATCTCTAAATATTTCAGCTAGCTTTACAGAGTTTTCATTTTTGTTTTCCTCAAATAAACATTGTCACCCATCATTTATTTAAAAATGGTAGTTTTTTTTCTTTTAAGCCTGGTACTTATTTTATCATGCATGGGAGCCAGTCAGGCAGACCTGGCATCGACCACATTCAGATGGTGCATTTTACATGCCACCAGAATGGGAGCCAGTCAGGGGGCACTGGCCACAGCTACGATTTTGGCTTTGCTTGACTCAGCAGGTCTTCTCAAGCATATCATATTGCCCAACGCATCAAGGGTACTTTTAAATGGGCTGGACATGCAACACTGGCATCAGCTATGGCTGCAATTTCACTTTATTTGCTGGGTCTTCTCAATCACAGCATATCTCCAGAGGTCTAGGTCTCCTACAATAATACATTTTATTTGCAATTTACATCTTGTAACAACATCAGAGAAGATCATAATAATGCATATAATTGAAGAGGAAAGATGAGAAACAAAACAGACATTAAAAAGCAAAGAAACACTGGACAAACAAGTTCTACAAAGATATGTTGAGGTATTAAATCCAGAGTAGTCAAAAAGGTAATGCTCTTAGCACAAATGAAGTAGAATAAACACAAAAGCATGAGGTTAAGAATGAATAAATGAAATATTGATTTTAGGAAAGAATAGTGAAGTTTGTTGTTATAGAATAAATGTATAAAGCGTATGGCTGTCTCCATTAATTTTCCAGCATCTATCTACCTATGATTCTATTTTATTTAATTTATTGATCCACTATTTAGTTTTAGCAATGATGGGGGTTGCAGATGCGGATTTCTACTTTAAAGAGCGGTGCAAATACACACGCACACATTTACACATACATAGGTGCAGGCATGGCTGTGTGGTAAGAAATTTGCTTCCCAGCCACATGATTCGGGGTTCAGTCTCAGTATGTGGCACCTTAGGCAATCAAAGCCTTGTGAGTGGATTTTGTAGACGGAAATTGAAAGAAGCCCATCATGTATGTATATGTGTGTGTCTTTGTATCTATTTTTTCCACCACCACCGCTTGACAACCGGTGTTGGTGTGTTTGCATCCCCATAACTTTGCAGTTCAGCAAAAGAGAATGATAGAATAAGTACCAGGCTTCAAAAACAAAAAAGAACTGCGGTCAATTCATTCGACTAAAAATTCAAGGCAGTGCCCCAGCATGACCACAGTCTAATGACTGATACAAGTAAATGATAAAAGATACATATGCCTGTATACATATATATATTCACACACACACGTGTGCATGTACAAGTTTTTTTTTTAATGCATATAGACACACACACATAAACACTGAAATCCCTAACAATAGAATGCATTAACAACAATTGTGTCGTATTTTTTGCAATCAGTTAATATTGATGTTTTTCTCTGTATTTTCTTGGACATGTTGGACATGTTGATTACATGATATTTAATCTGAAATCTTTCTTCAATTATCTTCAAATGATATGCATCACAGGATTGGCCAGAGATTAAATTGGGAATCTATATTTTTACTAACTAGACCTGTTGTTCTAACCACTGGGCTATTGTCATTTCACAGTGCTTAAAATTTACATCTCAGTATTTGTCTCCATATTTTTACCTTTTTGTTAAGTTTCTATCAAGAATATTTAAGTCAGGCTTGTTTTTCTTTTTTTTTTTTATCAACTGTACACAACAGATCAAGACATGTCCAGAACACCTTTCACCTGAGACCTTGAATCAAATAATATTTAATCATGTTCATACACACACACACACATATTCAATATATACAAGGAGGTGCTGAAAAGTTCCTGGCCTTACGGGTATCACAAAAGGCCTAGTTATAGACCCAACCTTCTGAGTTCTTTCACAGGGCTTAGAAAAAGTGAAGTGAAGGACCACTGCAATAAGTGTCTGGATATGAGAGGGATGTGGAATAAAATCATAATTAACTGATCCTCCTGTATTTCCTTTTACCCAAAGCCAGGAAATTTTCAGCACCTCCTCTTGTATATGTGTGTGTGTATATATATATATATATATATATATATATAAACATACACACACACACACACACACTTACATATATATATGCAATATGTAGAAGAAATTACAACCCAAGCTGTGACCTCTTGAAGCACATTTCCATATTCTAGCTATCAGTTTTATGTATGCAGATGTTTTATTTTTAAGGAGAAAACCACACATACAA
>NC_068982.1:48215056-48220126 GCF_001194135.2 Octopus bimaculoides | reverse complement strand
ATATATATGTATATATATATATATACACACACACACACACACACAAATAGTTTGCTAAAGTATTAAAATTCTTACATTTTTTTCTCTCTTCCTTCTAGGCACTGTTGGAATACGCTACCATGGTGATGAGTCCCTCTATATCGTCGACATCCTCAAGAACCACGGGAAATGCCGTCACTTATACTTAGCAGAGTGATAACTTCAGCTAAAGTTACCAAAGTTCTTTGGCAATGGAACTAACTTACCAAGTTGATCCTTGCATTTTACATCCACTGCTGCTAATTGGAAACATGTACATACAAGCACACACATGGAAAACATAACATAAACATTCTATAATATAAGATATGTATATATATATATATATATATATATATATACATACATACATACAGAAATGTGTATATAATTATTTATACATATTCATATCTGTATAGAATTATATATATATATATTATACACACATGTGTGCATATATGATATGTAAGCATTTCCTCTGTGTGTGTGTGTAAGACCATACATACATTGAATATACATGGAGATATATAAATGTATTGTATATTATGCTTATGTACATACTCAGACACATATATGCATGCACATTCGGACACACATATACATGTATACTGAATACAGTTTGTGTGGCTATGTGCATATGTATCTATGTGTAAGTGTGTATAGAAATGTTTGTATACATATAATGCAATGTCGCAGAAATGAAAACTGCTTGTTAAAGAAACAGCTGAAAACTGCTGGCATGAAGAAATGACAAGACTTGAGCAGGGCAAAAATTATCAAAATATTTTATCAAAAACAAAATCATTTAATGATAAATTGAATAACTTATGTCACTGCTTCCAACGAATTAACAATTCATAAATTTGTTTTATATACACTGGCAATATGTGTGTATGTGTATATGCATGTGTGAACTTGTTTATAAGTGTATATTTATAAATGATTTCACATTATATATATATATGTATATATATATATATGAATGTATGTATATTATCTATATGTATGAGCATGTATAAATATATGAATACTTTGGTATATATATTTTTACGAGCATATGTGTGAGTGTGTGTGTCTATTTATATGAATGTATATGTATGGATGGATAATTAACTTGTATTTGACGATGATTTTATGTAATTAATGTTGTATTCTAAAATATATAAATAACATTTAGTCTGTCATTCAATTTGTCTGTGAAATAATTTATCAAAGAATAATATCACATGCAAATAAATGAATAATTCATTCGTTCAACTGTATCTACATGTGTTAGATTTTTGATTTTGTGTTTAGTCTGTATGTTTATGCATGTGTCTGATTGTTTAAATATACACGTATGTGTGTGTGTGTGTGTACGTACATATATTCACTCATATATATGGATATGAAATTATGGTACTGGAGTGCAAAGAATGGATACAAAGAGCTTGATACTGCAAGCAGGGTCTTATGAAAAAATCCAAGTGGAAAAGAATCAGAATAAGAATGACTAAGTTCATATTTCAAAGTTATTAAGATGAAACTACAGTTATTTAAATAGAATCTGATCAACTTTATAAAATTTCCATATTATATATATATAGTCTTCATCCTCATCATTGTTTAAAGCCTGCCTTTTCTAAAGTGACATGTGTTTGTCTAGCCTACAATACAATGTCTTTTCATGTATCTTTAAACTTGCCCTTGTACCAAAGAATCCCACCATTCTTCAGTATGATTTTCTTAATAATCCTTCCTGATTTTATGTTACTCTTCTCCACTCTATCTGTACCTTCTGTCTACAGCTTTTTTTACCCAGAATACTTCACCCATTTGCATTATGTAACTTAGCTATCTATCCTGCATTCATTAGCTAATGTGTATGATATATATCAAGCCATGTACAAAGACACTGACAGTAAGGTGAGAGTAAACCACGAGGACAGTGGAGAATTTGATGTACAGGTAGGGGTTCATCACGGCTCAGTCCTTAGTCCCTTCCTTTTCATCATTGTTTTCCAAGCCATAACAGGGATTCAAGACTGGAAGCCCCTGGGAATTAATATATGTTGATGATCTTGCCCTTATAACAGCTTCCATATCAGAGCTAGAAGAAAAATTCTAAGCATGGAAGCAAAACCTGGAATCTAAAGGCCTTAAGGTTTACTTAGCAAATATTAAGGTCCTAATAAGCAAGAAAACTGACAGGACCCTACTCCACTCTCAAGTAGATAATCCTGTTCGTTTTGTAGGAAAGATGTAGAAAGGAACTCCATACAGTGTACCCAGAGTAAGCTATTGACACACAAGAGGTGCAGTGGATTTATTGGAACGTTATCAGAGAAGATAGTTTTCATATGTGGAAGATGCCGAGGACCCATAAAACTTTAGAGACTCAAGAAATTGATTCTCTCAAATGCCCTAGTGGCTCATTAGAGGTAGTAGATAACTTCTGTTACTTAGGGGACCAAATTAGTAGTGAGGAAGGATGCACAGAGAGTGTGATAGCTAAAATAAGAATAGGATGGCCACGAAAAGTTTCTCTCTCCAAGGAAAAGGAAGATTGTATGATGCAGGTATACGGACAGCAATTTTACATGGTAGTGAGAGTCGGGCTCTGAATGCAGAGGACATGCAAAGGTTAGAATGAAATGAGGCTAGTATGTTCTGCTGGATGTGTAATGTAAGAGTACATGTTTGACAGAGTGCTAGTGTTTTGAGAGAGAAGTTAGGCATAAGAGGAATTAGTTGCTGTGTGCAAGAGAGAAGACTTCACTGGTTTGGTCACGTGATGTGAATCAATGCTGACAACTCCATAAAAAAGTGCTGATCTTTCAAAGTAGATGGAACAAGTGGAGACCCAAGAAGACATGGGATGAAGTACTGAGGAATGACTTCAGGATGCTGAACCTTTCAGGTGAGATGACAAAGGACCGAGATGCCCAGTGCCTTGCTGTACTCAAGAAAATCCATACTCCACTTTGGAATTGTTAAGATCAGTCTCTCTTGTGGTGAAAAGCACTCGTGGCAGTGCCATGTAAAAGTGTCTGTGTGGTTCCACATAAAAGCACCCTTGTGGTGCCATGTAAAAACACCTGTACAGTGCCACATAAAGGCACCCAGCACACTCTGTAAAGTGGTTAGCATTAGGAAGAGCATCCAGCCATAGAAACCATGCCAAATCAGACTGGAGCCTGGTGCAGTTTGCCAGCTCTGGTCAAACCATCTAACCCATGCCAGCACGGACAATGGGCATTAAATGATAATGATGATGATATATCACTGTTTTGAAACATTGGCATTTAATATTTTCCTTCCCAACTTCATACTGCTTGACCAATGGACCATAATAACGTCATTTCATTCATTTCTAATTGCTGCAGATCTACTGCAACACCTCTGTCATATTCTATGGCTACACATTAAATTTCTTAACCAACCATTATATAATCTGTATTTAATGTGTATTGCGGGAAAGACTCTTTTGTTTTCTATTTTTCAATGCAAAATTTCCATCTCCAAATTCTTCCATTCCCCTCAAACCTAGGTCACTGAATAGTTAAATAGTTACTAGTTCCAAACACTGCATATCTAAGTAACTAGAGATATGTAACATTTCCAGTATGTATCAGAATAGTTTGAGATCTATTGTCCTTGGTAAGTACCTACTGTTAGTAGTATTATCAATATTAGTAATTAGTGTTTATTTTATGCAGCTAAATATTTGGCTTCATGTCAGACTTATACCATACACAAGTTGTACCAGAATGAATTATTTCAGTGAAATTAGACAAATTTTTTTTAAAACTCTCTTTTATTTATGTTTATCATGTTTAATATGTATTAAAAGTGTATACATTTTTAATTTTGTTTATAACTCTAGTATTTTTAGAATTTTATTTCCATTCTTGTTAGATCTTGCTCATCTAATTTAGCTGCAATCATTTTCTCTACATCCATCCCCTGGGTGAAGCAATAGTTTAGTTGAACTTTAGAGAATGCATTCAGTTAGTAGTGTAGGAGATAACTCCTGAAATGCTTCAAAATGTGTTACACAACACGAAGGATAGATTTGAAATTTGCAGGGAAACAGATGGAGCACATGCTGAAAATTTTCAATAAAGTTTTGACATAAGATTTATAAATCTATTTGCTTCAGTACCATAATTAAGTAATAAATATAAAATCCTATCAGCTTTTTTGAAATTTGCCCGACTTCATTGAAATAAATAATGAATTCTGGGACACCCTGTATTTTGTATAACTATTGTTTTTATTCACTAAATATGTCTTTATTTTCTGCTTACACTCATTTAAAAGAATGACTATGGCTATTTACTGGATCACTATTGGACACATGATCAAGGCTGATCATCACTTTAACCCTCTAGCCTTCAAATATTATGTCAAATGTGATGGTAATTCATTCACACCGTTTTGAATGAATCATGCATTATCTTATAGATTCAAGATTTTGATGATGTCATTGCTTATTTTTAAAATGGCATTATAGTATAGGTGTGAGAAACCAGATCTGCCTGGTTTGAATGCAAAACAAGTAGAATATTTGGGCCAGATATGGCTGGTTTAAACACTAATGGGTTAATCGTGATCATCAAGCTTTTTGATGTCAAAATTCTTGTTTCTATTCACTTTTCAATCTTATAATAATTCTGCTTGTTCCTCTGTTACTTAGCCTGTCTAACACTTCCACCTAATTAGTCAAAGGGGGGAGAGAGGAGGGATGGGTTGTGGGAGGGAGAGGTAGTGGTGAGTGAAATGTGTAATTTTTTTTTTTGGATTAAGTTTTGTTCCTCCATTACTTAGCCTGTCTGCAATTCATTCATGTGATTAGTTGAAGGGAAGGCGAAGAGTGAAAGAAAAAGGAGTGAGTATGGCAAAGAGGAAGAGTACTGTGTTTTAAGTCTATAAAATTGTGCATTAAGTAATCATCGTATTCTAATTTTCAGGGCTAATGCAGTTTCACACCTCTCCTTGAAAAATGCATTTTTTTTGAAAAAATTTTTTTCTGTTTTCTATGTTTTAGATGTCCGAGATTACGAATATGCA
>NC_068982.1:48213686-48214872 GCF_001194135.2 Octopus bimaculoides | reverse complement strand
AATCTGATTTGGCAGAGTTTCTACAGCTGGATGCCCTTCCTAATGCTACCATGTTTTGAAAACCATGTTTTCAAAATTTTAAATTCAATAAGCATGTAGCTATGTGCATAAAGAGATAGATATGAATGTCTTCCTGGGGTTAAAATCAACAGTAACATCATCTTCTATAGGACCGCCGCATTTAGTTGACAAATGTATTTTATGAATAAACGGACAGGGATAAATAGATAGACAGTGATAAATGAATGGATGAAAAAGTTCAAAATTTAAAATTGGGCAAGGGGTGAAATTTGAGCCCCTTATTAATTATTAAACATGAATGTTTGTTGCTCATAAAATGGTGTATGTTTAATTCACATTAAATTATTTAGGATTATTTAAGGCAAACAAGTAAAACGCTAATTCTTTTTGTCTGTATTTAATTTCTATTTGCATATGTTCGTCAGTTAGCTATGATCTCTTTAAAGGAAAACAAAATCAAAAATTTTAATTGGGGGAAGCGGGGTGAAATAATTTTTTTTTTTTTCTTTGCATATTCGTAATCTCAGATATTCAAAACGTAGGAATCCGGAAAAATTTTTTTGCAAAAAGGCATTTTTCAAGGAGAGGTGCAAAACTGCATTAACCCTATTTTTTTTCACCTTTCAATGATTAGTAGATGAGTGTCTATTTTTCCTTTAGACACAACACAAGCTACACTTTCAGGATTTTGGGATAAGGCTTTCAGAAATAACCCAATAGGTTTACCATTAATTCCAAGAAATATTTATGGGTCTCACTAGTTGATTCTATAACAATAAAATTTAAATATTAAAATACAAAAAATCGATTCTGTCAAATACTTGGAAGGGTTCCTATTAGATGATAGCTTATGCTACCTAGGCAAGGCTAATGTGTTTCAAGAACATAGCAGCCTCAGTTCTTCCTTTTGTTCTTTTACTTGTTTCAATCATTTGACTGTGGCCATGCTGGAGCGCTGCCTTGAGGAGTTTTAGCCAAACAAATTGACCCCAGGACTTATTTTTTAAGCCAAGTACTTATTCCATCGGCTTCTTTTGTTGAGCCACTAAGTTACAGGGATATAAACACACCAACACCACTTTTCAAGTGGTAATAGGGAAACAAACACAGACACAAAGACACACACACACACAAAGATATATATATATATATATATATATATATA
>NC_068982.1:48210537-48213517 GCF_001194135.2 Octopus bimaculoides | reverse complement strand
ATATATATATATATATATATATATATATATACATATATATATATATATATATATACATAATGGGCTTCTTTCAATTTTTGTCTACCAAATCCACTCACAAGGCTTTGATCAACCTAAGGCTATAGTGGAAGACACTTGCCCAAAGTGCCATACAGTGGCACTTTGAACCTGGGAACCATGTGATTGAGAAGTAAGCTTCTTACCATACAGCCACACCTACACTTGTGAGTAAGATTGGGATGGAAAAAGCTCAGTGATTTATTACACCTGGTGGCAATAAGTGCAGTCTTCCTTCATGTGAAGGAGAGATTGTGTGATGCTTGTCTATGAAATGTGATGATGCATAACAGCAAACCGTGGGCACTGAAGGTGGAGTGCACGTGAAAGCTGGAAAGAAGTGAAGCAAGTATGTTGTAATGGATATGTAATGTTGTAAGTCTTCATGAAAGACGGAGCACAAATGAACTATGATTGACAAGAATATCTTAGAAATCACATGCAGTGTGCATCAGAGAAGACTGCACAGGTACAGATGTGTGAAGGATGACAGAAGTAAAGAAATGCCAAGCAATCAAATTGGAACGTAAATGTCGAAGAAGAAGACATTTGAAGAAGTAGCATCACCTGATCACAAAAGACTAAACTGCATAAAGACAAAGACAAAAGACAAGTAGCAAGATACTCTGCTCCATCCATCCCATCTGTCTGTCTGTCTGTCTCTCTTCATGTGCCATGTCAGTTTTACAGGCGTCAGCAACTATAACTAACAAACTGTTATACCAAAATCTGAAGATTCCTGATTTTTCTTGGAAAGATACAGCAGTGGTTTTCTATTGGTTTCTGCTAGTCTTTAACTCTTCCAAACTCACATTTGACAGGCTATTTAACCCTTATATACAGGGATTGGTTCAGAGCATGTCCACACACTAGGGGACCTGTGTGATACATGTCTAGGGGCTAGTCTGTCTCCAAGTCATAGGATCTTCTACTATTTGAATGGTTACTGGAGCTCTTGGCAGATAGGGCCTGAGAGTAATTGTGACTTAGGAGTAATTCCATGCTCCCTAAAACCCCTGAACCTTCCAAGCTGGATCCTCGTCATCAAATACAGTTTCATGTATTGCCCAGGGTATATGCAAATATGGAAAAGTTGACTTAAAAAATGATGATGTAAAGAATCCTATTATTGATCCAGTCTTGAATTTATTTTAGTAGCTTCAATGACTCAAATGAATAAAAGATTAAAGATAAAGCCTAACTGAATATCAGTGTTTCCATGAGCTTAATGTTTAATCTTACATTTTTGTCACACTCACACATCTTGAACAGTTCACTTAAAACAAAGTTAGCAATCTCATTCACGCTTTCTTTTCTAACCAGATGAGAAATTAAAAGACCTGATCAAACAGCTTTCTAAGTTAGCAAATGCAAACTAGTCGGGGTTTTTTTTTTTTTTTTGTCATTGCCAAGAACTTTCTTTACCAGAATTTCTACTTTTAATTTGCATGTCCCAACATAAACCTCAACTGCACCATATAACTGCTACTCTTGCTCCTCCCACTTTAATCTGATTTTTTAAACTATTAGCTATCTTCAAAGCATGAATCATTGGCTTGAGGTACTTTACCATTTTCCCTTTCCACCATATCATCTATACGTTGTAACCTATCAACAAGTTTTATTCTTCCTATCTTTCACACTTTTCATTGCATATGTCATTTGTCAGTTATATTATCTGCTTTTCTGTTCTAACACCATGTTGCCTATTGCTTAATTAGACCTAATTTCCATCCACAGAGCTGATTGATGATTTGCTGTAGTTTGTCTTTTAAACATGTCCAGCATGAGTTCTGTTACTTATTACTCTGCCCACAAAAAAAAAAAAAAAATGCATAAAGCATTGTCTTTCATAGAAGGTATCTTTTGGCCTCTTCATATATTTTCTAATATCATTAAAACAATTGACACTCCTTCCTAGAGACAGCTGCTATTGTGATCACAACCATTTGTTTCTAGTCAACCTATTCCAAGTGGATCTAATGTTTCATTCCACCAGACTGATATGTAGGTAGTCAGTAGTAGTTGGGCTGAATTGTTAACATTTGTGTTGTAGACAGTAAATTCATTAGTAATATAGAACTGAATACTAGAAATCTCATGCTGAAGATTTTCCAAAGTATTTAATCTGAGTAGTAGATGTTGATTTGTATAAAGATAGTGTAAATATTATAAATACAAAATACAAGCCCCAAAGAACTATTACAATTTTAAATGAGAAAGAAAGCAATTCAGTACAAATTCCAAGATGCATGTCAACAATATTTCGTTTTATGCTATCTCTTTAGAGAAGAGGATCAATTATACTGATGCATACATGCACACATACATAATAGATGTATGCATATATTTACTTGTAAATACTTGTATGTGTGCATGTTGTGTATACAGTGTCATTAAAATACTTGTGTTGTTGTGCACCTAACACATGTCAGCCAGATAAAAAAAAATTACATTGAGTCAATGGGTGCAAGTATTAACACATACACACACATATGTACATTTATTTACTTTACTTATATATATATATATATATGCATACTCATGAATTAGCACACTAAGGGATACGTGATAATGATGACAGAAAGATATTAATGAACACAATCTCTCTCTATCTCTCTCACACACTCACACACACACAGGCATGCATACATAAATTCGTGTGTGAATAAATTATCTAAGGTTATAGCAACCATGCCTCGATGTCAAAATAATAAAATTCTTAACTTTTACTTCTTACCCAGATGTAGAACTGATAATCTATAAATTATAGGGAATTACAAACAGAAAATTCTAATTTTTTATTTTTATAATTAACATTAACGTAATAATAATATTCTCGAAATGGACAAAAAGGAACCGGACATATAATAACAACAACCATCAAGTTGAGATATATATATATATATATATATATATATAT
>NC_068982.1:48197799-48209102 GCF_001194135.2 Octopus bimaculoides | reverse complement strand
ATATATACGACAGGCTTCTTTCAGTTTCCGTCTACCAAATCCACTCACAAGGCTTTGGTCGGCCCGAGGCTATAGTAGAAGACACTTGCCCAAGGTGCCACGCAGTGGGACTGAACCCGGAACCATGTGGTTGGTAAGCAAGCTACTTACCACACAGCCACTCAAACAGATGTATTAGTATAATGCTTGGGAATTGAAAAAGTCTTTAACGTTTTGAGCCTATGCTCTTCACACATACACAAATATATATGTATATATGGGTACAGGACATCACAAACCATAAACAACATGAAATACAAAAACAAAAGAGTTGAATACATAAATAATGAGAGAAACAAATGGAAAACAGGACAAGTAACATAAAGAACAACCCTTCATCAGTTGTCAGCTGTCCAAGTACTCATTTTGAGCATTGAACGACAAAATAAAATTTGGGATTTGCGGAGGGTCAAAGCTGGTAACAAAAACTGGACAGAGGAGACATAGTAGGAAACTGGATGAAAACAGACATGGAGGGTCGTTAGATCAGATGACGGTAATATAGTGAACGCTGGAGAAATATTCTCTTTGACAAGAGAAACGATAGAAGAGAGAGACAGATGGGATATGTGCTAGGTGCTCTATAAAAGAAAATACAGGTTCTACATAGAAGTCCTGATAACTATATTCTGTTGAGTAAAAAAAAACAGTACTCAATTTTAAATAGTTTAGATTATTTATATTTGTAGGCTAAAATTTTTTATGTTTTATATTTTATTTGTTTCAATCTTTGGAATATAACCGGGGCACTACCTTATAGCTGAGATCATCTTGGCCCTTCGTTCTTCTGTGACTGATAAAAAACAAAATACCAATCCAAGCTAGCAGTGGGTTTGCACAACTGTGAGAACATCAGTCTGCATGTCTTGCAATCTTTGTTCTGACTCTTTCAGATCAGAAATCAAATACCACTATGACCTACTCGGGTGGTAAACCAATTCTATTGCCTGGTTTAACAAAACCTCTCAGTACCTTGGGTGCCTCTAACAAAATTCACTTTCTTACAAGCATTTGAATCTGGTCACCAGTTTTGGAGATTGTAAAAAGCCATACGCACTGACTTTACTTTTCACTAAAAGACTGAAACAAAAGATATTGTCAGGGTATCAATGTAAGCCAATAAGTTTTTAAGTATCCATTTTTCTGATATAGCTGGGGCACTACCTTGAAGGGTTCAGTTGAACAAATGAACCCCAGTATTGATCTTTCTTTTAAAGCCTGATACTTACACTATCAGTCTCTTTTTAGCCAAACACTAAGTAACAGAGATCGAAACAAACCAACACCAAGGGAAACGCTAGCACAAAGGTACACACATAACTATATAAGTTCATATAAACGTTACAAACCTCATTAAGGATTAACAAAATCCTATGAAAGTACTAGTTAGTTACCTATACAAAGAATGTTGAATGTTACAGTTAATATTCAACTGTAAGGTAACAATATAAACTGTGGTATATATATATTTATTCATTTATTACAATAAGAAAATAGAGATGATTAATAAATTATTTTTCGTTTTGGGATTTGGTTTGCAAGATTTTTTGTGATTTCGTGTGTTGAAGCATATTCTGTTGTGTCTGGGGAGAGTCATTTTCTTATTGTGCCTTAAAATTTAACACACTCACAGATAAAATTTCCACTTATTTCTTATTTTTATTTTCCTAAAACTTTCGTTGCATCTTGCAAGGCTATTGAAAAGGTTGCAAGACGCAAAGAAAATTTTAGGAAAATAAAAATAAGAAATAAGTGGAAATTTTATCGGTGAGTGTGTTAAATTTTAAGACAATAAGAAAATGACTCTCCCCAGACAACATAATAAATTATTATTTATTGATTAAAAAATTATTATATTCTAATTATTATTCATTAATTAAAAAAGCAGTAAGATATCTTTTTAATTAATAAATGATAATTTATTAATTATCTCTCTATTTTCTTATCTTATTACATATACATATATATATATATATATATGCTTACATACATATACATGCACACACACAAAGGGTTTCTTTGGGGATAATATTTGCTATCATACTGCCAATTTAAATGATACTTATAGGTTAAACTATGTAATTTTTTTCAAAATACATTTATTGATTTTATGAACAAAGTACATCAAAATATTTTTATGGGTTCTTAAATGCATTGCAGTAAAGGAGGTTTGAGAACCATAAGTCAAAACGCTGATTGCAAAGGATGACATTTGGAGAGTTCTGGCTGCATAAACTATTAATTTAAATATTGTTGTTATGGTGTCATTTACATAAGATACTCTAAAAGATCTGTTTTCATGCATAACCCTTTAGCATTCAGTTTATTATAAAATGTACTGCTTATTTATTCACATTGTTTTGAATTAATTATCTTGTAGCTTCAGGATTTTGATGATATGATTGCTTATTTTTTTAATGATATTGTAGATATGTAGAAGAGGTCAGATTCGGCAAGTTAAAAAATAAAATGGCTAGTATATTTGGGTCAGATATAGCCAGATTAAATGCTAAATGGAGAAACAAATATTGAAACAAAATAATTTTAAACTGATTATCATTTTTTCAATCTTGGTCTTTACCATCTTAAAGAATTAAAAGATTTTATCAATATTTGCAAGGCAATTTCTTTCTACTACTTTCAATTACATATATAAGCTTATCATCAAAGTTTACACTAATCAATATTCTAGCTATGGCTCAGAGAAAGAAACAGAAAAATGGATACTTAAAAACTTATTGGCTTACATTGATACCCTGACAATATCTTTTGTTTCAGTCTTTTAGTGAAAAGTAAAGTCAGTGCCTATGGCTTTTTACAGTCTCCAAAACTGGTGACTGGATTCAAATGCTTGTAAGAAAGTGAATTTTGTTAGAGGCACCCAAGGTACTGAGGGGTTTTGTTAAACCAGGCAATAGAATTGGTTTACCACCTGAGTAGGTCAAAGTGGTATTTGAATTCTGAACTGAAAGAGTCAGAACAAAGATTGCAAGGCATGCAGACTGATGTTTTCACAGTTCTGCAAACCCACTGCTAGCTTGGAAAGGTATTTTGTTTTTAATCAGCCACAGAAGAATGAAGGGCCAAGATGATCTCAGCAGGATTTGAATTCATACAACAGAGAGCCAGAACTAATACAGCAAGACATACGACCCCAACAATTTAATGCTTGTAAGAAAGGGAAATGTTAGAGGCACCCAAGGCACCAAGTGGTTGTGTGAAGCCAGGCAACAGAATCTGTCTACCAGCCAAGTAGACAATAGTGGTATTAGAACTCTGAACTGAAAGAGTCAGAACAAAGATTGCAAGGCATGCAGACTGATGTTCCTACAGTTCTGCAAATCCACAGCTGGCCTGGATTGGTAATTTATTTTTATAAACTACAGAAGGATGAAGTGCCAAGACATCCTTGGCAGGATATGAACTCATACCGCAGAGAGTTGGAACAAATATTACAAAACATTCAACCCAACAATTTAACAACTCTGCTAAACTGCTGCCTGTCGATGTATTCTTGTAAAACTACTTGCAAGAAAGGTAAACCAATCTCAGACAACATTCTCTAAGCTAACTGGAACACAAGAGCTCAGAATTATACATGAAATATTCTGTCATTTTAAAGGTGAAACAACGACATTTAAATCAAATCTATATCTACAAGGCATAACCTGCACATACTAACCAATTTGCATACATGTACGCTTACACATTGACATATACACACACTCATACATAATTAGTCAAGTGTGAAAACTAACTGATATTGCTTAATGTTTCACTATAGATATATGTCAAATAGCATTTTGTTTACGTTTATACACACACACACACACACATATGTGTGTATATATATATATATATATATATATATATATATATATATATATATATATATATATATATATATACATACATACAGATATATATATATATTTATTGTTGGTAGTACCATGATATGGCTGCAGGAAGATGACTGAGACTAGTAAAAAATATTATTTTTCATATACTTGTGTGTGTATAAGTGTTTATATATATGTGTGTGTGTGTGCATATGTAAATATATGTGTGTATGTATATATATGTATATATCGTAAAATATATTTACCAACTAAATGTGGCAGTCCCACAGAGGACGATGTTACTGTTGTTTTTAGCCCCAGGAGGACATCTCTTCCAGCTGTCTAATGACACACTGTCTGTGTCCAATTAGTATTTGTTAGGGAAAGTCATCACTCTCATCTCTAGCCTTACGTGATACACACAGACCTGGGTTTCTGGGTAGTTACCCGTCTTCAGTATGTGATAATCACCAGCTAGTGATGAAAACTCATTCCACTTGCAAAATACTATATGATTTTTCCAGTAACAAACTGTCGATGATCTCAAAAAAGGAGTAGGATATATATATATTGGTAATGAAATGCAAATGGCTAGCTGGATGGATCCTCCAAACTTTCAGAACAAGAGAAAAGGAAACAATAATGGTCCTCAACTACTTGGACTACTACTCCCAACAATGGTCACCACACAGTATAAAATTAACAGTGGAACTCAAAGCAATCAAGCGAAGTTACACAAAAAAATTCATCTCAATGCAACATATTAGCTACTGGGGAAGACTGAAAGAGTTAAAATTCTTCTCTCTAGAATGAAGTTATGGGGTGATATATACATCTGGAAAATCCTGGAAGACTTTGTACCAAACTTTGGCATTGAAAATTACACAAACAGCAGAATGGGGTGCTACCACATAGTGCCAAAGATCCCAGCATCACCATCAAAATACAGGACCAGATACTGCAACAGCTTGGGTTTCAAGGGCCCACGGCTCCTGAATATCCTTCCAAAATGCCTGAGACCTGCAATGGTGTAGATGTAGGTGTCTTCAAAACAAAACTGGATCACCTCCTGTTAAGGGTCCAGCTGAGCCTACTCACAGCAAAAAGCACAGATGAGGGCAGCAGCATCAAACTCCCTAATTCACCAAATGTCCTATATCAGAGGAGGTTTCAAATAATAGCATGGCACAGCTAATGGTGGTGCCCCAGCATGACCACATCTTTCAAGCTGAAATAACTGAAAGAAAATTAAAGCAGTGTGAGTGTGTGTGTGTGTGTGTATAAAATATCGATAAAATTAATATTAATATTTCCAAAAATATATGTTAACATGACATTATCAAGGCTATCCAAAATTAGTGAAATATGAATTGAATATCTGAAATATTCCAGTATATAAACACCTATAAAATGTGCATATGTGTGCATATTAATAACACATGCATGTAGATGAATGTATATAATGTATGTAACAAATATGCATAAATATGGTGGGGGACAAATGAGAAGAAACCACTGGCCAGGGAAACAGAAGCTTAATACTTTGTCACATGTAATTGTTGAAGGAATCATGGATTAGATCTATTCGGCATGTTATAGACTCACAGATGATATAACCTCCACTTCTCTGTCCAAACAATAGGCATTCAGGAAGAGAATGAAGTCAACTATAAGAAATTTGCTTTATGAAAGCATATTCTTTTATTTTTTTAATTGTTTCGATCATTTTGACTGCAGTCATACTGGAGCACCATCTTGAAGGGTTTTAGTTGAACAAATCAACCCTAGGACTTTTCTTTTTAAGCTTAGTACTTATTCTATCGGTCTTTTTTGCTGAACCACTACGTTACAGGGACATAAATACACCAGCACTAGTTGTCAAACAGTGATGAGGGCACAAAGACAAACAGGCACACACACACACATGTGTACACACAACGGGCTTCTTTCAGTTTCCAACTGCCAAATCCACTCAGAAGGCTTTGGTCAGCCTAAGGCTATAGTAGAGGACACTTGCCCAAGTTGCCATGCAGTGGGACTGAACCCTGGACCATATGGTTGGGAAGCAAGCTTCTTACCATACAGCCACACCTGCGCCTCTAAATAAATATATGAATTTTCAAAAACCCCCAATTCTCATGTTAGAATAGGACAAAGTTAATAAAAAGTACATAAGAAATTAAAGAAATAAAACATTTCATGCAAGAACATACACAGTTAAACATGCATGCATACATTATTGTATGTACATAAATACATAAAAGAAAAATAAATAAATCATTCCAAATCTAAACCTCACAAAAAACCCCATCATAATTTGCCTCAATCTACCCTATTTTTAATGACTGTAATTAAAATAAATATGTCTTAATAAAAAAAAGCATGCATATTATATTGATGTGTATTAAATGGTTTATTTTAAAATTATTTTTTGTTTTAGTTTTTACATTTAATTTGTGGTTCCTCTCAATCAATTTCCCAAATATAGATGATTATTTACATGTTTGACCATTTTCTGAAATGCTTCCATGCAGTTTTGTGTACAAAGCCAACATATTTTTGTACATTTGTTCTCTAGAGTGTGTTTGTGTTTTGCTGGTTTATTTATTTATTATCATTATTGTTATTTTTTTTAATCAAGAAATGCATACGAAAGGTTTTCTGATCAAACAAAAAGATTTATATACAAATGCATATGCATTATGCTTACATATTTTTGTTACACTTGTACATGTGTGCATGAATCCTTGAATGTATCAATGAAAAAAATATCCCAGTACATACATCTTCTTCCATCAGTGACTGTACACTAATATTCTATTTGTGTTCCATTGCATATATGATGTATTGTAAATTCAATTATTATGTTCAATTTTATAAATAGATCCGTAATGAAAAATAAATAAATGAAACAGCTAATTTTAATTCAGTTGAAGTCTTGTGTTCAAATACTGAACTACACGTTTTAGTTCTTCCCACAATGGGGCTCCTCTGACAGTATTTAGATTTTACTTTATGCCATGTAATTTTCCAACATATACAGATATTGGGTCGGAAAGAAAGAGAGAAGGAGAAATATTTGGTTTCTTATTTTCTGATTAAGTTCAGTTGGATATTTAACTACCAAAATAAAAATTAAAGAAGAGAAGCTGCTCAAAAACGAGGCTCATCTTATATGACTTTAAAATCTTGCTGAGTATATCATCTAAAACCTAAGCCTAACACTTAACACATGGTTTTTGAAATGTTATAAATGCATCTCTTTTCACAGATAATATTGTATATGTATGTGCTTGTGTATCATCATCATCATCATCATATAACGTCCATGTTCCATGCTGGCATGGGTTGGACAGTTTGACAGGATTGGCTGTATCCAAGGACTACAGTGAGCTCCAGTGTCTTCTTTGATGTGGTTTTTATGGCTGGATGCTCTTCCTAATGCCAACCAACCACTTTACAGCCAGTATATGAATAATGTTGAGTTTGACATAAAGTATATTATTAAGATGAACCAAAAACTGACAATATGAAAAATGATTATCTAACACAACAAATTGTACTACTGAAATTTCTTATTCCCATACATATATGTATGAATATGCATGTATTTCTATGTGCATTATACTCACACATACCAACATTTATATGTGTAAGACATACAAACTTATATACATATATAATATGTGTTTATTCATATGTATGATGCTAAATATATCTGTGTTTGTGTGCAGATATTTTCACAAACACATAAATATACACATTTAAGAATGCATTACTAAATTAGAGTAAACATACCTGAATGTCATGAACGAATAAAATGGAAATAAAGTGGAATATAAAAGGAAAAAATATATTACACAAGATAACATTTTATAGATAAATTGTCGGATTCATGAGCACATATTCAACTTTATAAAATAAAATAATAAAGCAACAAGCAAAGTATGACAGCTTTAAGAATATAAATTTTGAGTGTGACAGAAAGTAAACTGATAATCTAATGTATAAAAAATATGGTGCAAATTAATATATGAAATACCAAAGCTAAGTGTATGAATGTAAAATAAAATAAGATAATATGAGTACATTTCTGATTCAATGATAAATGAGAACAAGCAAAAAAAAAATTGAAGATAAATGGTTTATAGATTGGCAAAAGCATTCACCCATGCATGGATTATTATCATTATTACTATTATTATTATTGAGTGAGAGAGCAGTACATGCCATCAAAGTGACATTGGGGTACAAATATACAAAATCCAATATACCCATCATGACTACCTGTCTGATAAGGGTACACTATGCACATGCATCACAACCATGTGTACAACATGGTGACCTTGTATCAATATAAACAGCACAGGACCTTGCAAGTGGAGCCCAGTTAGAATTCTTTCCAGGTCAAGTAGTCCCTCCATCTCACTCAGAAGGTCTCTGAATAATGTTTGTTTAAGGATGATGAACAAAACATTCATGTTTCTAGAGGTGAATAATTCAAGTCTCAAAGAATTCCTTTCAACATATGGCTATGATGTTCCACCGCAATAACCCATCTTTTATACCAAGACAAAACAAGTGTATAACACTTCCAATCAGCTAATATCAGAAGCTGTGAGAGCCACTGCCTGGTATTATTATTATTATTAGTTGAGGCAATGGGCTGGCAGAATCATTAGCATGCTGGGCAAAGGATTATTATTATTATTATTATTAGGAGGTGCCAAGCTGGCAGAATCGTTAGCGTGCTGGATGAAATGCTTAGCGGTATTTCGCCCATCACTGCGTTCTGAGTTCAAATTCTGCTGAGGTTGACTTTGCCTTTCATCCTTTCAGGGCTGATAAATTAAGTACCAGTGAAACACTGGGGTCGATATAATCCCCAAAATTTCAGGCTTTGTGCCTATAGTAGAAAGGGTTATTATTATCAGGAGAACCACTAGGGCAGTGAACTGCCAGAATCATTAGTGTTGGACAAAATTCTCAGCAGTATTTCTTCCTGCTCTTTATATACACATTTCAAATTCCAACAAGACCAACTTTGCCTTTCATTCTTTCAGGGTCAATAAAATAAAGTATCGGTCAAGTATGAAGATATGTAATTGACTAATTCATGCTACCAAAATCTTGCTGGCTTTGTACCAAAATTTGAAACCATTATTAAGAGAACAATTTAGGATGGCACGCTGGCTGCATTGTTAGAATATCAAAATGCCTTGTGGTATTATTCCAACTCTTTACAGTTTGAGTGTAAATCCCATCAAGGTCAACTTGGCCTTTCAACTCTCAGTGGGATTGATAAAGTAGCAGTTAAAGTACTAGAGCCAGTGATTCTGACTACCTCTGCCCCCTCAAAATTACTGACCTTGAGCCTAAACTAAATATCATTACTACAAGAAACAAAGGCAGCGAACTTGCAGAAACATTAGCATGCTGGGCAAAATGCTCAGCAGTATTTCATCTGCCATTACATTGTGAGTTCAAATTCTGCCGAGGTTGGCTTTGCTTTTCATCTTTTCAGGGTCAATAAGTTAGTACCAGTTATGCACTCGGATTGATGTAACCGACTTAATCCCTTCCCCCAAATTTGAGGCCTTGTGCTTCTAGTAGAAAGGATTATTACAAGAAACACTAATCTCTGAGTGGATTTTTCATAAGTTATGTAATATTTACTTTACCTCATCGTTTTGGAAATATAGGTCAATATTAACCAATGCATTCATTCCTATTTCGTCAAAGCATACGAAATAATGTAATCTAATAAAAAGCAAAAAATACTGAACTAATTTTCAATCATTCATAAGGAAGACTAAAATAAATAAATAGTGAAATAACTATAAAATATTTAAGAAGTTTTAAACATTTATAAGAAAAATCAACAGGAAAATGTAAAAGGTCATTGATTTGTTCTCATTGCAATATCAGAATTTTATTTCCGGCTTATCTTTTTTAGAGTGTAATATCTATAACAATACTGACATGACAGTAAAAGTTAGATAGGCAGGTGAAAATGACAATGAAGTAAATTTAACTTCAAAGATGGAGACAAAAAAGTAGGAGATGAGATGATCACAGAGAATGTAATCTCTAGTTGGTGACCTGTGGGTTTTGAACAAAAATGGTCTTGGAAATGAAAAAAATGTTTTATAAAAACATAACGCAATTGGAATTATTATAACTTTTCTACAATATTATATTGATCTTAAAGGTTGTTTAGAATTCTGGTAACATATATAGAGACATGCACTTATGTTATAATCAATTTTAATGACATTTATGTATTTGTTTTGCAAAATTCTTGATGTGAAATCATGTGTTGAAACAGATATTGTTATACTTAGGGATGATCAGATGTTGCCAATCAAAAACATGCACTATATATTTCGTCTTCAAGCGGAACAAAAGGAAACATGTGAGAAAGAATTGTTGAAGAGGCCACAAGATGTGTGACAAAAGAGCTTAGACAAAGAAACTGAAGTAACAATAATAAAACTGAAGTGAAGACCAAATATATAGTGCGTGTGTTTAATTGTTAAAATATGACCATCCCCAAGCATAACAATTTTGATAAGTTTTAATTATATTCCTTTAGATTCTGTATTGAATTTTTGATGGAGTTAACTTTGGTCAATTGTAACCAACTCTTCCTTCCCAACAAATTCTTGGACTTGTACCAAATTCAAAAAAAATTATGTTGATTATTAGTGACATCTGGAATATTCTTTTCTACTCTCGGCACAAAGCCCCAAATTTTGGGGAAGGGGGCCAGTCAATTAGATCGAACCCAGTACACAACTGGTACTTAATTTATTGACCCTGAAAGGATGAAAGCAAAGTTGACTTCAGTGGAATTTGAACTCAGAACATAAAGACAGACGAAATAGTGCTAAGTATTTCACCTGGTGTGCTAACGTTTCTGCCAGCTCACTGCCTTGACATCTGGAATATTGTCAGATACTTTCAGTCTTCTACCAAATAGGTAATGGTAACCAGTAGAATTTCCATGTTAGTTTTCTCTTGAAAACTAGTTGTGGGGAAGAATGAAGATATTTTTATCTTTTATCTGTTTCAGTCTTTGTGAGCCTGGTACTTATTGTATCCATTTCCTTTTGCCAAACTACTAAGTTACAGGGACATAGTAGAGGAAAAGCACAAATATATATATATAATTAAAATAGACAGCAGTTTGCAATGCTTTGCCAAAAAGGAAAACTATGATTGTCACTAAATACAACCTGGGTATTATAAACACCTACATAGCTAGAAATAAGATGCTCTAATGCTGTAGTCAAAGCATATAATTATGTGCTATGACTACAACATTAGAGCATTTTAGCTCTTATTTCTAGCAATGTAGGTGTTTATAACACCCCAGTTACATACACACACACACATATATATATATATATATATATATATATA
>NC_068982.1:48196093-48197642 GCF_001194135.2 Octopus bimaculoides | reverse complement strand
TATATATAGGAAAGGAAAAAATAATAATAATAATGATAATGATAACACAACCCCACCATTTAGTGCAACACAACACACTCACACAGACAATCACACACACATGGGCATAAACAACACACGCACATGCACGTACAGAAGGAAACGCACGCGCACACACGTACACAGCAACGCACATATACACAACATACACATACATACAAACACACACGCACGCACAAAAACATACACATACACACACGCGCACGCACAAAATACACTCACACGCGCACACGCACACACATCAGACGCACATATACAAGGCACATACACACACATGTAGAAACGAACTCACACACACATGCAAATGAACCTACACACACACCCAGGTACACATACATGTACACACACGCACATGAACCCACACATAACTCACATACACACAACAAACAGTGACACATACACGAACACATACTACGCATATACACGCACACACACACACACACACGAAATAACCCACGTGTGATCCACAAAGCAAACCGCACGCATACACACACACACACATATATATACACATACACACACGTACACAAAAAATACAGGCACACACTGCTAGGAAATCACACCCACACAATACAAACACACACTCACACACATACTCAAATACTGCCTGCATACCTTCCACTGACCATTGTCCACAAGCACTCCCTAACTATTCCTACTACTAATTCCTTCCACTACGTCACACACACACACAAACACACTAACAGATAAACAACCAAACCACGCACACACACACACGTTCTGTTATTACACACACACTTGCAGACCCTCACGCACGCAGACATATTCACCTCCCTTTTTTACTCTCCTGTCTTAGAAAGAACTTTTCCTCCACCACTTCCTCTTCCGGTCCTTCCACAATGTAACCTCGTGGACATCAGTGTTGATTTTTTCTTCCTCCGTTTTTCCCTTCTTTGAACTTTCCTTGTTTCCGACAAAGGGCTCCGCCCGAAACGTATTACTCTCTCTCTTTCCTTTCTCGAGCGTCTAATAACACTATCCGTATCACGTCCTCACGTTGTTGCTTTTTGTTATTGTTTTTTGAACTTATATTTATATATATATATATATATATATACCTATATAAATAATAAGTGTGAAAAATTGAATATTTATTTGATTAATATCAATTTAAAAACAATGGCCTAGCATACTGAAAAATCTGAAGATTTAGAAAAATCATATTACATGGATGACCACTAAATGGACATCCATTATGCTAGAAGTAGATGCCCTGTGGTCTTACCACTAAGAAAAGATTGTTCTCAAGAAAATTCAGCAAACGCCAGAACATAAGCAAGACAAATGAAAAAATACAAAATATAAAAATTGATATAAAGATATAAAGTATATTTTGCATTTTTCCATTTGTCTTGCTCACTTACGTTCTGGCGTTTGCTGAATTTTCTTGAGAACAATCTTTTCTTAGTGGTCAGACCATATGGGGTCTACATCTAGCATAATGGATGTCCACTTATATATATATATATATATATATATAGGAAAATGA
>NC_068982.1:48192960-48193837 GCF_001194135.2 Octopus bimaculoides | reverse complement strand
ATATATATATATATATATATATATACATACATATATACATATAAGCACTCACACAATGTGCGTTTTTTAGTTTCCATCTACCAAGTCTATGCACAAAGCTCTGGTGAGCCTGGGCCTATAGTAGACTTCTAAGGTGTCATAACTGAACCTGGAACCATGTAGTTGGGAAGTAAATGTCTTACAATACAATCATGTGTGAGCCTACATTTCTGAGGAAAATTCTGAGCACTGACAAGAATCAGCAGAAATTATAGTTCTGACAGTTCTATGAATGATGAGGCACAGTCAATTGAAAACAAATTCTCTGTCACAGAACTGCTGCCTGCCAAACATGTGTACAATGTGTGCAGCATGACAAAACCTTTCTGCATGCACATATTTAGGGTCCAAGCATTGCATTTTTAGTTAGACATCTGTTCTCACATGAAGGACAAATCCAGACACTGGCTACAGAGTCTGTCATGAGAATCCCACTACCACCTTCCTTTTGGTGGAGAAAGACAGGCAGTTTTCCTCTGACTAGCAGATGTTGATCAAAGAGACTGTATGTTGAATATGATTGAAAGGCCTGAGTACAAGCACTTTCTTCTGTTAAGCTCTCATCTAAGTTGAGAAAGGGGCAAGGTTTATGACCAAATTCTTTTATTCTTCTAATCCTTTAATCGTTTCAGTTATTTGAGTGTGGCCATACTAGAACATCACTTTGAAGGGTTTCAGTTGAAGAAATGAACCCCAGAACTTATTTTTTAAGCCTAATACTTATTCTATTGATATCTTTTACCAAACTTAAGTTACAGGGATGTAAACACACCAACACCAGATGGGGGAACAAACACAGACATAAGGACATACACACACATATATACTTTTATATATA
>NC_068982.1:48191298-48192735 GCF_001194135.2 Octopus bimaculoides | reverse complement strand
ATATACACACACATTTATATAATATGGGCTTCTTTCAATTTCTATCTACCAGATCCACTCATAAGGCTTTGGCAAGCTCGAGGCTATAGTAGAAGACATTTGCCCAAGGTGCCACACAGTGAGACTCAATCTGAAATCACATGGTTGCAATGCAAGCTTCTTACCACACAACCACATTCACATACTTTAAACTTTAAGAGTCAGCTAAGTCTAATAATGGTTTGTTTCTCTGCTAAAGCTTCTATAAAGACGGGGTGAATGTGAATGTAGTTGGTGTGAGTTAAAGGAGGAATGGCCACTGGTCTAGACCAGGGGTTGGGAAACTTTTTAGTGCGGTGAGCAAAAATTTCCCCCCAAAAAAGAGGTCTGCAGGTGGATCACAAGTTCTAACTCTTATGTCTGTGTAAATCTTGTATATCATCATCATCGTTTAACGTCCGCCTTCCATGCTAGCATGGGTTGGACGATTTGACTGAGGATTGGCGAACCAGGTGGCTACACCAAGCTCCAATCTGATTTGGCAGAGTTTCTACAGCTGGATACCCTTCTTAATGCGAACCACTCCGAGAGTGTAGTGGGCGCTTTTTATGTGCCACTGGCACGATGGCAAGTTGGGCGGTATCAGCAATGGCCACGCTCAAAATGGTGTATTTTATGTGTCACCTGCACAGAAGCCAGTCCAGTGGCACTGGCAACAACCCTGCTTGAATGTTTTTTCACGTGCCACCGGCACAAGTGCCAGTAAGGCGACGCTGGTAACGATCACGCTCAAATGGTGCTATCTATGTATAATTCGATATACATTAATAAAGATAAGTTTAAGACATTAAATTAACATATAACATATTCATTAACACTGTCACTGAATTTAAGACGTTTATATTACCTATGAGGTATTCTATATTTTTCAGCTAGAGTGTGGCTGGGTCTCAAGGGGTGGTACAAACCTAGCAATATGTGGTTTGTAGTGAAAACAAAATATCCATTCAAATGGCAATTACCAGACGATTTTCTGTCCAAGTCTAACCCTATTTTAGTTGTAGTAGAAACACGACCTATGTTACAACTAGGCATAAAAATATTGTATAAATTTTATAATTGAAAAATTTACTATATTTTGTACATACGAGTATACCAGCCTGCGGGCACAATAAAATGGACTCACAGGCACAATTGCACCTTTTTTAAAACGGGGACCACATTTTTCATTAATGTTTTACTTAGTGTTTTTGGTACCGAAAGACTTTCAAACTTCGTATACTTATCTATTTTGTGTTATAGAACAGAAAAATATTTTTGTATTCGAATTTATTTCATGTAAAAAATTGTCTTATTTCGATAATTTCAACCAATCACTGACAAGTATTCAGTTGTTCATATTTACTCCTTTGGCTGATTAAGCCATAGCTTCGTTTTATTTGCTTTTTTCATTTTAAA
>NC_068982.1:48186573-48191288 GCF_001194135.2 Octopus bimaculoides | reverse complement strand
TTTTTCTTTTTAAATTTGCTGTTTTACCCTAACCCTAACCCTATCACCGTTAGAATTGTTTCAGAATCGTTTGTTTATGTAGTCGGCACTTAATGTATATCGGCTGAATGGACGTCAGTGATTGGTTGAAATTACAGAAATACGACAACTTTAACATGGAATAACTTAGGGATTTCTGTTTTTTTTTAAGAAGACTAAGAGAAAAAGATGTTTTATATGACACATTCTACCAGTGTTCCAAGTCTCAAAGTGTTTCGTTAATGAAAAATGTGGCCCCCGTTTTAAAAAAGATCTGGGGCGTTTCCCCACCCCATGGTCTAAATCAGTGCTCTGCAACCATTTTGCACTTGCAGTACCTATATTCGTTTCAAAATTCAGCAGCACAACTAAAAGAATTCTTTTTTATTCTTTTACTTGTTTCAGTCATTTGACTGACATCATCAGCTGCCACCCAGGATATCACTATAGTTTCAACACCTGAGCAGTACCATTCAATCTAGCAGTGTTAACAACACTAAAACAAGCATTGTTTGGGAACAAAGGTACCTTAAATATCACCACATTCATTCAATCTTCATTCTAGGAAGAATTAAACATGAACATTATTAATTACACTACAACAAAGAAACTACATTTACCCTATCTGCAATAACAGTATCAGTCTTCTTCCAGTTTCCATCTACCAAATCGACTTACAAGGCTTTTGTTCAGCCCGAGGCTATAGTAGAACTCACTCACCCAAGGTGCCATGCAGTGGGACTGAACCCAGAGCAATATGGTTGGTGAGCAAGCTACTTACCACAGAGCCACTCCTGTGCCTGTAGGGAGAAAAATTATATTCAAGTTATACTGCAGCACACCTAACATTGTCTTGTGGCATACCGGTTGCAGAGCACTGGTCTAGACAGCTCATTTAAAGACTTTTGGTTTTTTTTAATCTTCTTGGGGACATATCTGGAGAAACAGTTCAGTTATTTCAAGTGTTAAAAAGAATTCTTTCTACTTTTTGACAGGCCAGCAATTTTGAGGGAAAATTGACCCCAGTGCTCGACTGCTACTTATTTTATCAACCCCAAAAGAATAGAATGAAAAGCAAAGTCAGCCTTGACAGGATTTGAACTTAGAACATAAAGCCAGAACAAATGCTACAAAATGTTTTGTCCAGCATGCTAATGATTCAGCCAGCTCACTGCATTAGTATTTAAAATAATTAAAAAAAAAAAAATTTCCATCCTCTCCTTACTTCTTTTCTTCTTTCATCCTTCCCTTCTATCTTTCTTTAATGGCCTAGTAAATAATATGGATTTATAATTATCATCAGCATCGTTTTTGCTCAAAAATCCCATGAGAGTTGATTTCCATTCCTGAGTGGTTGATAGAATAAAAAGTAGTAATATGCTAGAGTAAATTCAATTGAATACATCACACACCCTGCTACCTTCACCACCAGCAATCTGTTCTATAAATCATTATTGTTGAAAATAAGATTACAGAGTCATTTTGTCTAAGTGTGCAAGACAGTCCCCGAGGCAGCCATTAACTATATCTTCCACTCTCTCTCTCTAAGTTGCATATTTGTTTGATCAATGCAGAACACATTTTTATCCCAGCCTTGTCAATTAAGAAACAAAACAAAATAAAAAGTTAAAAAATTTTAAAATATATAAAATTTATATGACAGACGTATCAAACAATTTAGATCTTTCATCTATTTTGAATTCAAATATATGACATTACATATATATTTATTGCATATAACAAATTATATATATATATATATTGCATATAATGAATATAGTTTAGTTGGTGTCACATACGAATTTATAAATATATCTAAATGAGTTGTAATAAACAAATGCAATCATTCATATACATAGACATGTTATAAACATATAACCACTTTTACCTAAGTATCTATAACAATAAACATATGTAACTATCATTATCATCATCATTTAACGTCCGTTTTTCTATGCTGGCATGGGTTGGATGGTTTGACACTAGCTGGCCAGCTGAAGAGCTGCCTGGGCTTCACATCTGTTTTGGTATGGTTTCTATGGTTAGATGCCCTTTTTAATGCCAACATCTTTACAGAGCATGCCGGGTGCCTTTATGCAGCACTGGCACAAGTGCTTTCATGTAACACTAGCATGGATGTTTTTTATGTGACACCAGCACCCACAAGCCTGCAAGATTTGTATTGCTCAGTTGAAGAGGGATGTAAGGAATATACTCGTTTGCAAGGACAGCCATGATTTTACTTAGCTTTGACATGTCTTCTCAAGCAAACCAAACCAGCAGAAGCCTCAGTCACTTAATCTAAAACATTCCTAAATATATATAACAATAAATATATATAATCATGCTTATCTAAACATATGTCAGTATGAAATACATAATCATATGTTCAGGTAAATATGTTTAATAGCAAACATATACAATCATATTAACCTAAATCATATGTTACAGTAAACATGTTACAGTAAATACAAACTCCTAATTATAACTTTCAGTTTTAGAAGTATACCTAAAAATGTGCAATAATGAATCTATTCAATTGGAAATATACCAAAACATACTTAACACTGAATGATCATAAATATATCCAAACTGGAGGGACTGGTTATGTCTATTTCAAATTATATCTGATTCTTGATGCACTTGTTCACCTCAAATTTGGCAATCTGTCCTTCAGTTTGATGAAGGATTCAGATATAAATCTGTTTGGGAACAAGAGAAAGAAGGAGCAGGGAAATCAGATTTTAACATTTATTAATTGGTGAGATGGTAGAATCATTAGAGCTTCAGGCAAAATGTTTTGCCTCATTTCTTCTGGCTCTTTAGATTCCAAGTTCAAATCCTGCCAATGTCGACTTCGCCTTTCATCTTTTTAGAGTCAATAAAATAAAGTACTTGTCAAGTACTGAGTTGATGGTACCAACTAATCCCTTCCCCTCAAGGTTATGCCTATGCTAAAAACAATTAATCAGTAAAGAGTTATAACTGGCAAACTTGGTAGTATTATGGGCAAAATATCTTGAGATATTTTATAAGGTTCTTTTACACAGTAAGTTCAAATTTTGCAGAGTTAGTATATTCTATGTCAATAAATAAATACTTGTCAAGTACTGAAGTCAGTTCTGTCAATTATATATGCTTCACTCAATTTTGTGGTCTTGCAGCTGTGTAAGAAATTCTCAATCAGTCATAGCAGGAAAAACTATGACCAAGGCTTTCTATAAAGGTCATAATCTTTTGATATAAGTCTCAATGCCAACGGTAAAACAGAACCAATGAGCAAGCCTCTATGTAACCACTTGATCTGATATGAACAGCACTGAAGCCATATCTTCAAATCATAATGTCTTCAAAAGTAAAAAAAATACAGTGTACAATTGATAATATAGTCCAATATACACTAATTAAAAGACAAGACAGTTATAACTGGAACACCTTTAATCATTAGTCTACTTGATCATTACTTACTCAAATCTAAATGACAGGCTCTCCCGTCAAAGATGTCTGTGTTCAGCTTTTGCCAAATGATTGCAAGTGATTTGTTTGTAGTGATCAGACATTCAAGCTATACATTAGCTCACTCTCTCCACCAAATTGACGTTGCCTGAATAGGAGCACAGTGTACCACATGTCAAGTGTCGATGAGTAGGCAGTACAATGTGAAGTGAAATGGTTTGCTCAAGAATACAGTGCATCACCCAGTCTAGGAATTGAAACAATGATGTGATCATGAGTGCAACACCCTAACCACTAGGCCATGCACCTCAATGCTAAATACTACAACTACTACTACTAGTAATAATCCTTTCTACAATAGGCATAAGGCCTGGAATTTTGCGAGGAAAGGACTAGTCAATTATACCAACCCTGGTGCTTCTTATTTTATCAATCCTAAAAGGATGACAAGCAAAGTCAAACTTCGACGAATTTGAACTGAGAACATAAAAATGGAGGAAATGTCACTAAGCATTCTCTCAGCTTGCTACCTTACTAATAATAATAGTAATGATAATAATAAGTTGACAAAACTCTTACTCATCAGTGGCCAGCATCTGCTGGCTTAAAATCAGAGACAGAAGAGTTTATCTTGTGGCCTAGAATCAATGCCTACCCATAAGGTGCTATCAGGACAACATCTTAAAGAATGGCAGCACTGCAACATGTTGAGTGTGCAAAAAATAGCCTGAAACCATCCATCACATTGTCTTCATGTGTAGCATGTCCTTGATGAGGCCACGGATAACAAAAGGATGTTGACAAACAATCAATTGATTGTTTAACCTGCTCGTTAAACAAACAATCGATTAGTTAGATATTTAACCAACTGACTAACAATAAAGAAGTGGAATTGAACCTGTGCATCTGTTGTTAATTTTGACATAATGACCCCCACGAGACACAATAAAATATGTTCCTTGACTTTGGTAGTGCTAATTGCTGTCTTTTGATGTAATAAAACACATATAGATAAAACTTGTAAAGTATATTGTTCCTAAGTCTACAAGTTTCATTGTTTTTTTTTTTCTTTCAGCAATGCTTTATTCTCATTATTAACAAGCAAGATGGTGAGCTGGCAGAATCTATAACATACAAAACAAAATACTCAACAGCATTTTTCTGACTTTGTGTTCTGAATTCAAATGACGTAGTGGTTGAGTTTGTCTTCCATCCTTTTTAGGCCAATAAAATAAATACGG
>NC_068982.1:48182446-48186563 GCF_001194135.2 Octopus bimaculoides | reverse complement strand
GTCAGTATAATTGACTTACCCCTCCCCTAAAATTTCTGGCCTAGTGCCAAGATTTGAAACCATTATTAACAAACTTGTTCAAAGTCCAAAGCTTGTTGAGGTCAACATTGCCTTTCATCCCACTCAGATCAATAAAAGCACCTGTCAAATACACCATTTGATTGGTCAGTTTAGCTTACCAACCTCTCCCCACAAATTACTAGCCTTGTGCTTATGTGAGAAATGATTAGTACCTAAACCCTCTTGTATTATTTGCACAATACTTAAAAAGTTAATAGCTCAAGAATTTTTAAACTTTCCCAACCATATTTTAACAAGATATATAAAGAACCCCTTCGGACAAAAATTACCATGAGATTGTACCTAGAAAATTACCCTCTAAGGCACAAGTCTGGGCAAGGTTGTTTATGGAAGACCAGTAGTTGCCTAAACATACCAGTCTCCCCTCTCCGCACCACTAATGTTATCCAAAGGAAAGGCAAAGGTCAATACAGCTTGGCAACTCATTTCTACAGCTAAGTGAACTGGAGCATTATGAAATAAAGTGTCTTGCTCAAGAACACAACACACAGAATTGACATACTAACCACTGAGCCATGTGCCTTTACATAACAAAATATAAACTGCTCAGACAATTCAATTCAATTTTGAAAATAAGCAAGAATTTAAAGATGCTTAATACAATAGCCAATCTTTTCGTTATTAAACTGGTGCTTGAAGCATCAAAAATTTTGTGTATGAAATTACTATGGAAGAATTTAATGTAGCTAGCATTCATGATGAATTGAAGATCAGAAAAATAAGCAAATGAAATGGGGTTCTTTGGAGTAATGTTACTCAACAGAATGCACAGTACAGAGAGCAGGGAATCTCTCCAGGTTGAGCCACTACTCCTGTGCATCAAGAATCACAGCTCCGATATTACAGGCATGTGATTAGAATATCACAGGAAAGAATGACAAGACAGTTTCTTTAAGCCAAACCAATCAGCAGGAGACCAAGGGGTAGGCCAAGAATAAAATGGCTGGATAATATCCATAATCTCAGTTAGTCGAGCTTGAGGATCCAGCTGGAAAATCTTTAGGAGGTGCTTGAGTATTCTACTCCCATGACACTCCCAGGAGTAGTGGGCAAAGAAGATGGCCGTATGTAAATATGATTACTTTAGCTAAGTTTCTCGTCATAGAAAAAGAGATAGCTTCTGATGCGTTAGTATCAAAAAAGTTAAGCTTAACTTAATTGAAACTCACTCAACGTCTCATATATGTGTATCTGTGTATGTGTGTGTGTGTGAAAATCAGTAATATGCTGGACTTGAGGTCGTTGACTTGTAGCTAATATGCTTTACATGAGTAGAGGATTATTGTGATACATTCACTTTAATTTTCTTTCTCAATGAAACACATCAAGAATTATGTTCATTCATTATATTGACTGATAAATTTGCTAAGATTAATTATTATTAATGCAGATGAGCGAGGTGATGAGCTGACAATCATTACTACACCAGACAAAATGCTTAGTGGCATTTCTTCCAGCTCTTTATGTAGTAAGTTCAAATTCTACCAAGGTTAAATTTACTTTTCATCCTTTGGGGGGTGGGGGGGGATAAAATAAATACCAGTTGAGCACTGGGATTCAGATAATCAAATAACCCCTTCCTTTACACTTTCAGGCCTTGTACCTATTGAAGAAGAAAGTATTATTTTTAAAAGGCAATGAGCAGGCATGACAAAATGCTTAGCACTATTTCCTTCAGCTTTACACCCTGAGATCAAATTCTGCCAAGGTCAACTTTACCTTTCATCCTTTCGGGGATGACAAAATGAAATACCAGCAATGGGGGTCGATATAATTGACATACGTCTTCCCACTAAAACTGCTGGCCTTGTGCTTATAGTAAAAACAATTATTAAGGCTGATGGAGATTTCTTTTTTTTAAAATACTAACTTTTCCTTTTCAGCTTTATATTACAGTTAAATGACTACATTTTTATAAAAGATTTTGATTTCCTTTCTGTCATGTGTCATCTACATATATGAATGCAGGTTCTTTTTTGATGCAAATTCTAACAAAAGAAATTACCGTGAATATGGGGTTTAGAACCAAAAAGGTAATTCCAAAATTGTGTGCTCATACAGAGAGAACTGTAAGTTATAATGTACTCTAGCATATTGTTAAATGAAATACTCATTCATATGTACACATCTGTGTATTTTTTGTTTTCTGCAAGTGTATACACACTTTCCTAGACTAGTATGTGTGTGTGTGTGTGTGTGTGTGTGTGTGTGTGTGTGTGTGTGTGTGTGTTAGTGTGTAAACATATATATATATGTATGATGCGTTTGAATGTGTGCATACATGTGTGTATGTGAAGGTGGTTAGGGTATTTGGCTCACAATCATAAGGTCATGAGTTTAATGCCCAGCAACACATCATGTCCTTGAGCAAGACACTATTTCGCATTGCTCCAGTTCACTCGGCTGGGAAAAATGAGTTGTACTTGTATTCCAAAGGGCCAGCCTTGTCACACTTGATATCATGTTCAATCTCCCTGAGAAATACATTAAAGGTACATATGTCTGTGGAACACTCAGCCACTTGCACGTTAATTTCATAAGCAGGCTGTTCTACTGATCGGATCAACTGGAACCCTTGTTGTCATAACCAGCAGAGTGCCAGCAATATCAAAGGAAGGCTAACTAGGAAGATAGTATTTGTATGTGGCAGATGTTCAGGAGCAATAAACACTGAACATATGCAGAAAACAACTTCTACATTCCAGGAAGAAAAACTAGAAGTAGTTGATAGCTTCCATTATCTAGGTGACCAAGTTAGTAGCGGGGGAGGATGCGCTGAAAGTGTTGCTGCTAAAATAAGAACAGCCTGGGCAAAGTTCAGAGAACTCTTACCTCTGCTAGTGACAAATGGTGGTGAGGTAAGACCTTCGAACATTGGACCTCACCGAGGCGATGACTTCTGACCCAGACCTTTGGAAATATGCTGTGAGACAAGCCAAGTGAGACCTAAATCCAAGGTCTCTGCCAGGGGTGTAGCCAGCCCACTTATGTATACCGTTCCTTCATTGGACACTAAACTCCGCTTGCGAAGACCTGTTGAGGCAAGTGAAATCGAAACAGAACTAAATTCGACGACAGGCACCCATGCCAACGTCGTCTCCTTCATTGGACATGAAACTCAGCTTGCGAAGACTTATTGGAGCAAGCGAAAGCGAAATCGGGATGGCACCTGTGCCCAGCGTCACCTTTCTGGCACTTGTGCCCGTGACACGTGCAAGGACTTTCGAGTGAGATCGTTGCTAGTGCCCCTGGACTGGCTCTTGTGCGGGTGGCACATACAATACACCATTTTGAGCGTGGCCGTTGCCAGTACCGCCTGACTGGCTTTCGTGCCGGTGGCACGTAAAAGCACCTACTACACTCTCGGAGTCGTTGGCGTTAGGAAGGGCATCCAGTTGTAGAAACTCTGCCAAATCAGATTGGAGCCTGGTGTAGCCATCTGGTTTCACCAGTTCTCAGTCAAATCATCCAACCCATGCTAGCATGGAAAGCGGACATTAAACTATGATGATGATGATATATACACATATATATATATATACATATATTTATATACAAAAATAAGAGGAATGACCAGCAAAAGTGGACTCCTATATGCTAGAAATAGATGCCGAATATTCTAACCACGAAAAAATATGTTCTCAGTAAAAATTTAGCGACACGACAGAATGTAAAAGGGCAAGACAAATGAAAAAATACTAAATAAAAGAAAAACCGATTAACATTACCATGGTTTCACCTGTTAAAATTTACATAAGTAAATATCTGCAGGATCATCAGCGTAGTCTGTCGATTTATAAAATATAATTTCCAGAACTAGACATAAGACGTCCACCCGAAAGGGATCACATGTAGAGTTCTACAAATTACATTTAGTGTATCCTTTCAAATGTCTTCAATCTGGCGCGCTAAATCCGGAAATAACTCTGCAGTTAATAAATTTTTGCAGCTAATTTACCGGTTTGAGAACATCATTGTTTAAAATATATTAATAAGGGTAGAAATCGATATTAATCAATTAAAACCAATGGTCTAG
>NC_068982.1:48174374-48181411 GCF_001194135.2 Octopus bimaculoides | reverse complement strand
ATAGCCTAAAACATGGGATTCAGTAAAAAAAATAAATAAATAAGGCGGGGAAAGGTTCAGATTACATATAGTCCATCTGGACCCATAGAAATATTAATTTTAAAAAATTTAGAAGTTAAAATTATAAATTGGACAATAAAGATTAATACGATAATATACAATATGGAAGTATAAATGTAAAAAGTTAGTGCTAGTATATAGACTACGCACGCTTCATGGCTGAAATAGGACTATATAAAATCATAAGCAAATTATATCCGATTTCATTAGAACGGGGAAATGATTTTACTCCACAAATCAGTCAATCTTCAGGTCAAATCCCTAAGAAAATACCTAAAATCATTCAAGGAATAAACATAAACATGAGAAATAAAAATATATATATAAAGAGACAAAATCTGTAAACTAATCCCTACATTAACAGTATTAATATAATTATTAAGAGTTATAATCTAAAAATATTGAAAAAGAGTATTATAGTAAACAAGGTTAAAACATTATGGAATAAGTAGATAATAGTAAAAAGATGTGTAAGTGTATAAAGTTACTAAAAGACGGATGTCAATATTGTTTATAAAATTAAAATTAAAATAAGAAAACATGACTTACCTGCCGGAGGTTAACTGTAAATTAAGTCAAAATGGCTGTGTTATAGAATTAATACTAAAAGGTCACGTGATAAATATGGCGTCTATTACCCAGAAGTCCATGCGTATCATAATTACTAAAATAATAACGAAAATATCGAAAAAGAAAATCTACCTAAAATAAAAAGATTCTTGAGGATTAAAAATACTAAAATACTATAAACTTGCAAATTAACGCAGAGTAATAATTATACACATACAAAAATTCTATATTACGTAAATAATGCTCTGAAAATTAAAACTGAAAAGTCACGTGATAAACATGGCATTCATTACCAGAGGTAAATACGTATTATAATTACTAAAATAATAACGAGAATATCGAAAAAAAAAGAGAGAAAAAAACCTACCTAAAATAAAATGTTTATTGAAGATTAATAATACTAAAATACTTAAAACTCTCAGATTTACGCAGAATAATAACTATACCAAATGATTAAAGTATATTCTAAAGCTAATTTGATGTATCTTACGCTACTGATTATAACTATAAGTTGGTACTTAATCCTAGGTTTAAATAAATAAGTTAGTTATCTAAACTTATTACATAAGTAATTTAATTTATGTCTGCATTTAATATTACGTTCATCGTGGGAGTTTTATTAGCTAATAATATCTCTTTAAATTCGTTAGTACATAATAAACAGAATTTATTCCCTATCCTATTTTATTGTAGGTAGATTTTCTTTTTCGATATTTTCGTTATTATTTTAGTAATTATAATACGCATTTACTTCTGGGTAATAGACGCCATATTTATCACGTGACCTTTTAGTATAAATTCTATAACACAGCCATTTTGATTTAATTTACAGTTAACTTCCGGCAGGCAAGTCATGTTTTCAAATTTTAATTTTATAAACAATATTGACATCCGTCTTTTAGTAACTTTATACACTTACACATCTTTTTACTATTATCTACTTATTCCATAATGCTTCAACCTTGTTTACTATAATACTCTTTTCCAATATTTTTAGATTATAACTCTTAATAATTATATTAATACTGTTAATGTAGGGATTAGTTTACAGATTTTGTCTCTTTTATATATATATTTTTATTTCTCATGTTTATGTTTATTCCTTGGATGATTTTAGGTATTTTCTTAGGGATTTGACCTAAAGAGTGACTGATTTTGGGAGTAAAATCATTTCCCCATTCTAATGAACTCTGATAGAATCTGCTTATGATTTTATATAGTCCTATTTCAGCCATGAAACGTGCGTAGTCTATATACAAGCACTAATTTTTTACATTTATACTTCCATACTGTATATTATCGTATTAATTTTTACTGTCCAATTTATAATTTTAACTTCTAAATTTTTTAAAATTAATATTTCTATGATTTATTTATGTAATATATTATTTAATTAAAATTTTTAGATTAAAATCTTAGATATATTAAGATGGTATATGCCTCACAGCATGGATTTAGACGGGTTCTGAGTTGTAGAGTGGTGGTTCGTCTCTAAATTAGTAATATACATATGTATATATATATATATATATATATCATCATTGTTATATATATGTGTGTGTGTGTGTTTGTGTATGTGTAAATATATATCATTGTTGACTCTATCTTATATCTGAGAATTTACTTTCTTTTTTGCTGAACGCTTCCTTTATGGTGATAGCATTCATGACTAAGTACACCGATCTTTAAATAGAAGAGATGATGGCATTGACTGCATGGTAATAACTGGTGGGGGACGAGGTTGATTTTATTCGGCCTTTCTCACCAGTCATTTGATTTCTTCTTTTTCTTCTCTTGTAGTTTCGACGTCTTTAGTTCCATAGGTGATGGAACACCACCACCTGGTACAATCTCAGGCTTATGTTTCAAAAGATGTAGGATTTGTTCAATCTTGAGCATCAAATGGCAACACTATGTGACTAAAACCAAAGTCCTGGAAAGAGCCAGCAGTCAAAGTATCAAATGGCTGATCCTGAAATGCCGTCCTTCAATGGAAGAGTGAAAGTTAGCATGCTGAGCCTAATTCAGGGAGAAGACCAAGGGGTTGCCCTCTTCAAAGATACAAGAACCAACTCAAAATAACACACAAATATTCTTTTCTACTTTAGGCGCAAGGCCTGAAACTTTTGGGGAAAGGGCCAGTCGATTGGATCGACTCCAGTACACAACTGGTACTTAATTTATCGACCCCCGAAAGGATGAAAGGCAAAGTCGACCTCAGTGGGATTTGACACACACACAAATACTGAATGTCATTCTGACCTATGTCAGAAAACTAAAGAAAATTAAACAAATAAATGTAATGGTTATCATTGTTTAAGTTATTATTAATTAATTCTGTAGTTAATTAATTAAATAATCAATTAATCAAAATAGTTACAAGGAAAGTTATATTTTTAGAAAAATAGAAAATCAGTGAAAATAAGTTTGTTTATCTGTTTATGAGAGAGAGAGAGGGAGGGAGAAAGGAAGGGAGAGGGACACATACGGAGAGAGAGGATGAGAGGAAGGAAAAAAAGCGAGAGGAGAATAAGGGAGAAAGAGAGAGGAGAATAAGGGTGAAAGAAAGGAAAGTGAAGGAGGAGGGAGGGAGAGGCAGAGACAGAGAGATGGAAGGAGGAAGGAAGAAGGAAGAAACAAAATGATATTTTTTGTTTCTAAGGCTGCCATCATATTTTGACAGATTTAAAGAAATGATAAAAATCAAGAAACAAAGAATTTTTTTCCCCTTAATTCCCAATTTCTTTTGATCCCATTAAATGACATATCCAACATTTACTTTCCTTTTCTTTTTTCCTGCCAGTTCTTCTCAATCTTTTTTTTTTCTTAGATTTATTGTCATTTGTTTTCATTTATTTTATTATCTTTTGCACAAGGTTCTTCTGTTGCTAAATTTGGTCAATGGGAAAGCGGAAAGGTGACAGAGGGAAAATATGATTAGATATTTACATTTTCTTTCTTGGAGAACTGCTTAAGGAATTTACAAAATATGTGTGTGTGTGTGTGTTCACATGCATGTGCACATTTGTGGATGTTTGTGAATATGCAGGTATATGTGTTTACAGAGTATTATGCATTTCTGCCGATGTGAATGTATGCAATGTACTTCTGGTGTCTGTGTGTGCGTGCATATGTGTGTGTGTGAGAGAGAGAGAGAGACAATGAGTGTTTGAATGTTTACAAGCTCCATCATATGATGGTTATATGTTAATGTGTATACATATTGGTTTGAAAGTATTAAAGTATGCATAGATTTATATATCTACCTCTTTTACTAATTTCAGTCACTGGATACTGGCCATACTTGAAGAGTTTAGTCAAAATGATCGATCCTAGTACAGTAATACCTCACTTTACAGGGACCTGTTTTATGAGACCCCAGGTTTACGAGTTTTATTTTTCAAGCACAAGATCCAAATTTTGAACAAATAGTAAAAGATTCTACAACCATAACAAATGCTTCTGTGTGTTACTTTGAAATTTAGAGAGAGCGAAAAAAAAGCTTCTTCTAAGCAAACAACTCTGGACGTGTTTTTTAAAAAGAAATCTATAAGTCTGTCTATGAGTGCTTGTGAATTGGTAATCGCATCTACAAGTGATAGTGTGATTGAAAGTGATTCAGAAAGCAATTATAACAAGAGCACTCAGAGAGCACAAACCTCTGCCAATAAAGAAATAAGAAATGTGAGCGTGCTGGGCAAAATGCTTAGTGTTATATTTTGCCTGCCTTTATGTTCTGAGTTCAAATTCCGCCGAGGTCAACTTTGCCTTTCATCCTTTGGGGGGGGGGGGGTCGATAAATTAAGTACCAGTTGCATACTGGGGTTGATCTAATCAATTGGTCCTCTCCCCAAAAATTTCGGGCCTTGTGCCTAGAGCAAAAAAGAATATTTGGATCAGTCATGGTCAAAAGTTTGGAACATTCTTTTAAGAATTAGAATTGTTATGCCCAAGTACAATTTGAATTGGACCTGTACAACATAGAGATGTACTTCCCTAATAATTAATCCAAAGGTTCAATTAGAAGATATTGAATATTGGATCAGTTATTAGGTAAGTATATCTCTATATGGTATATATTTGAATCGAATTCTACTTGGGCAAAACAATTTTGATTTTTTTTTAAATGTTCCAAATTTTTGGCCATGACTGTATGGTTCTCTGATGCTGTAATTTACATTGTACTTCATGTAACTGTTAATTCATATTGTTAGGTTAATGTTATCATCACTGTTAGTGAAGCTGTTAAAAGAAACGATAAACGTTGCCCATTCAAAGCCTAGCCAGGCACATGGGCCCGGTTTCCTGGTTTCTATGGCATATGTGTTCCCCCCACGTGGACGGGACACCAGTCCATCGCAGAGTTACTCAAGAAACAGGAAGAATGAGTGAGAGAAAGTTGGGGTGAAAGAGTACAACAGGGGTCTCCACCATCCCTTGCCGGAGCCTCGTGGAGCTTAGGTGTTTTCGTTCAATAAACACTTACAACACCTGGTCAGGGAATCGAAACTGCGATCCTCCGACCGCGAGTCCGATGCCCTAACCACTGGGCCATTGTGCCTCCAGTAAAGCTGTTACTGTCTTTAATAAAAGTTGTTAGCAATATTGCAGTTGTTGTTGATATCAAACAAAACTAGTGCTACAGTTTCTAGGTAAGCTTGTTGTGAACGAAGCTACTGTAGTCATTCCATTTGCAATTGCTCACATTCATTCTTTGTGTCGATCTTGTTACTACGGCACATATTGTTTCCTCTGCCTTCTTCTTCCCGTCTTCTAACTCCTTACCTACACAGAAATCATTATTGTCATCACCAATTGGCACCGCCACTACCACCAGCACCACATTATCATGACCGTCATCAAGCATCACCCACCACCACCACTGCCACCTCCATCTCCAATCTCTATTCCATCTTTTTTCTAAATCCTTTCAATTGTTAATTCAATCATCATAGAAATATTTCTGTCAAATGTGTGTGTGTGTGTATACATGCATATACACACACACACATATATATATATATATACACACACACTTGCATGTATATATATGTGCACATTTTTACCTTATAGCTATAAGACAATAATCACCAGACATCAATGTCAATATTTTTATTTATTTATTTATTCATTTATCTATTTATTTATTGCCTTTTCCCAGTAATTCAAGTGTTTTCCAAATATCTTGTATTTCACTTTCCCCTATCTCTTAATATATTTTGTTTTTATATTTTTCTAATAATCTTATATTTTATTCATTATATATTTTTTCCTTCTATTTCTTTCTCTCTTCTATGAAAGAAATTTCTCAATTAATTTTTTTTTTCAATTTTGTTTCTCCAATCTTATATTATATATTATTTTTTTTACTGTATTTTTCTAAATTTTGGTCTCTCTTGGAGTTATTTTACGTGAGAGGGTAGATATATATTCTTGTGATTATAATTCTTTTATTACATTTCTATTTTTTTTTTACACACACTGATATTTCTTTTAAAAAATGTCATACATATGATATGTGTGTGTGTGTATGTATAAATATATATAAACGCGCATAGACATATATGTATGTATATATACACATATGCACACATGTGTGTATATATATAAATATATATATGAACATGTATGTGCATATTATATATGTGTAAATACCCACACACACAAACATACATATGTGTATATAAGTTAAGTTACATGCAAACATTAGCATATAAGCTTATAGAGTATTATGTTAGAAATTATTATATTTATATACACACATACACATATATGTGTGTATATATGTATGTAAATATATATATATATGTATATAAACACACATACACGTGTGTATATATGTACATGTATATATATATATAAACACATACACATATATATATATAAACACATACACATATGTAAATATTTAAATACACATACACCTGTGTGTATATATATAAACACGCACATATATATATGCATACATCTTCATGTATTCACATGTGTCCGTGTGTGTGCATTGACTGCATGTGTGCAAATGTGTATAAATGTACATAATATATATAATGTGTGTGTGTATAGATATATATATATATATATATATATATATATATATATATATATACATACTGTATTTCTTTGTTTTAATTTTTTTATCCATTTTGGAAAACAAAATTTCGAAAGCAATATTGACTACGATAAAGAAGAGGAAATAAATATTTAAATAAATAAATATCAGAAGAAAAAATAATTTCTAACATCGATAATACACCATAAGTATATATGCTAATATTTGCATGAAACGTAATTTATATACTCATATGTATGTTTGTGTGTGTGAGTGTATACTCATATAATATACAGAAACATGTGTATATATGTATGTATGTGTATATATATATATATATATATATATATATATATAT
>NC_068982.1:48172046-48174334 GCF_001194135.2 Octopus bimaculoides | reverse complement strand
ATATACAAACATCTGCATATATATATTTATTTATATATATATATATATATATATATATATATGTATATATATATATATAGAGAGAGAGAGAGTGAGTGAGAGTAACATAGACATATATATACCAATATACACGCACACATATTTATATACAAACATCTGCATATATATATGTTTATACTTATATATGACATTGATTATATATATACACAGACATATATATATATAAAGAGAGAGAGAGGGGGGAGGAGAGAAGGAAAGAGAGAGTATCAATACACACACATATATTCATATACAAATGGGCATATTTATATATATATATATGTTTATATTTATATATATATATAACATCACCATCTATATATACATAACAGATTATATATATATAATATGCACACATACATACTTATATACAGATACGTGTATGTATATATGTTTATATTTTTGTGTGTGTATATGTATGTAGGGAGGTGTATAATACATATATAATTTGTATTGCCTGGCTGCTTCAAAGCTTGGATATACCAGCATGCGATATCGCCTATGATTTGGTGATCCCTGTCATATAATGTCAGCATGTCAACTGTAGAAACCCTGGAGAGGAAGATTAGCAGTTTTTTGAAGAGGTGGCTTGGCTTACCAAGATTCCTAAGCAGCATCACTTAGTAGAACTCAACTAACACCTTACTGTACCCATTCAGTGTTCTCTCTGAGGAATTTGTAATGACAAGAACAAGAGAAGTCATGGAGTACAGAGATTACAGTGACATGAAAGTAGCTGGAGCTAACATTGAAGTTCACACAGGTATGAAATAGAGTGCTGCCAGAGAGTTGCAGGTGACAGAGGAATTGCTAAATCAAAGGGCTCTGGTTGAGAGTGTGGAGATAGGTTGCTCAGGATTAGGCTACTGCTCAACCCACCAGATTAGAAGCACCAAAAGAAAAAAAAAAAAAAAAAAAAAAAAAAAAAAAAGAGCAGCATTATCTCCTGGAAGAATTTTGCACAGGAGTAGAAGCAAAGGCTAGCAGGATGGTGGGACTCAGCCAACAAGGGAAATGGATAAGGTGAGCCAATATACAACAGTGAAACATACCTGGTCAAATTACTGGTGGACTGATATCCAGTATATCATATTTCTAATCTAAGCTGTCTTCACACATAGGGCAGTTGTGATACCCCATCCTGTCCCTTGTGTACTAAAAGAGAGTCCCTTTAACATCTCTGCAGCAGCTGCCCCAAAGCCTTAGTTGATAGTTGCTATTGCTTGTAACATGACTAGGTGCTAAGAGTGGTTGTGGAGGCAATATGGTTGGGCATTCAGTTCAATAAACAACAACCCTAGGAAAAAGGCTATCATTTTTCTCAGAGCTGGAGAGAAGTCCAGTTCCTTGAACTTCAATGACAATGCCACTTTTCACAGCTCCAGATTGGCAGCTGAGAGCAAATCTTGTGGAAGGAAAACTTCCCAAACCACATTGTACCTACAACACTCCACCCAGATATTGTGATTTTCTCAAATTCTACCAAACAGGTGATCATGTGGGAACTGACTGTGCCCTGGGAGGAACACATGGAGGAAGCTTGTCAAATACCAGGAGATGGTAGAGCAGTGCAGAAATCAGTGCTGATATGACTGTAGGAAGTCGAGAAAGGTCACCAATTTAGTGTGGGTGCATTTATAGAGTCACCAGTGTAGTGAGAGTGTGGTGTCTGATTTCTTGATTGGAGGCAATATTGATGGCCATTCAGCTCAGTAAACTACAGGACCATTGCCAGGAGATACAACTGGGCCATTGTGACTTTGTAAGGCATTCATTCTGCAAAGCACTGTTTGGGCTTAGAGTTACTGACACAGCAAAAAGGATGGCTATAAATTCCATCACTGAAATTTAGAGAAGGCCATTAGGTGGCTTTCCATAAAGAGGGGAGACCAGTGGCTTGTTGTGATTGGGATGCAGGCTGGGGCTTGGTCGACCCTGGATGGGTCAAGATGGGACAGGAGCAGGTGAGAGAACAATAAACAGGTGTATTTGTTTGACACTCGGGAAGAGTGGAAAAGTCTTTGATGTTTCAAGCCTACACTCTTCGACAGAAAAGGATGAGAGGAAAAGAGAGAGAGAGAAAGACAAACAAACAAACATACATACATACATACATACATAAACATGTTGGAAAACCTGAAATCCTCTAAAACCTCAGAAACATCACTGACAATGCATCCCAGATGTATGTGTGCGTGTGTGTGTGTATATATATATATATATATATATATATATATATATATATATAT
>NC_068982.1:48165145-48171887 GCF_001194135.2 Octopus bimaculoides | reverse complement strand
CTGCGAACCCATGGAAAACAAACCTCATCCAGCTATTCTGATTATATGTCTGTGCACACGTTTGAATGTGGTGTGTGCCAGAGGGTTTGCAAATCCAATGGGGGTCTTAAAAGACATGTTAGGATCCACAATGAGCAGAACTTACTTGCAGGTATTGGTAGTGCAAATCAGAGGTGCAATCTGTGTGGGTGTTTTTTCAAAACACTGTCTGGTTTAAAAAGCCACATCAGACGCCATGAAAGGGCTAAGGTGTAGGTGCAGGTGCAGGAGGTGGTCAAACTCTGTTTAAGGAGTAGACAACCACCATATATATATATATATATATGCATACACACACACACACACACATACATGCACATGCACACAAGGTGGTGCCCTGACATGGCCACAGACTAATGACTGAAACAAGTAGAAAAATAAAAAGGATATACATACATATGTATATATATATAATAGGCACATATTTATATATGAATGTGTGTGTATGTATATATATATTTATGTAATACATAAGACATATAAATATATAGATGTGTGTATATACACATATAATATGCATTTATGAGTACATATGCATCTACATAAATATATCTATAAATATACATATGTGATATACATATTTGTGCATGTAAGCATGTATGTGTGAATATATATATATATATATATTTATACATGAATATATCTACATGTGTGTAGACATACATGTGTGTGCACATTCATGAATTAACTCATACACTAACATGCATATACACATGCTACACATCATATTTATAATATTTGACTAAGTATAACATTGTAATTTACTGTCTGTTAAGAAAAACACGACAAAAATTTATAGAAACTAATAAATAAAAAGAAGATAATATAAACATGAATGGAAGTACATTTGAATAAATAACAATATTCATGATGAGAAATGTATTAAACAGCTCTGTATCAAATGTTGAAAATTATATTAATGTTGACATCTCAAGAGTAGATTCATTAAATTTAAGTATTATCTATGTTTGGTTTGTTTTTGATTTAGAGATGCCTGATATTTTGTTTTAAACAGCAGCTGTGGTTTTGTGGATGTAAAATAATGACAAAGATATATATATATATATATATATATATACATACATACACACACATATATATATACATATCGATACATACACACATACATATAACTACATACAGACACACACATATATATGTATATATACATAGATATATATATAAATACATACATACACACAAATATGCATATGCACACATACATATATGGTTTAAATGTACAGAAAATAGAAGACAGAGGCAGGTGCGAGAACAATAAGCAGGTGTATTTGTTTGACACTTGAGATGAGTGGAAAAGTCTTTGATGTTTCAAGCCTACACTCTTCGATGAACTGGCAGAAACGTAAGGCGGTGAACTGGCAGAAATGTTAGCACACCGGGCAAAATGCTTTGTACTATTTCATTGGTTTTCTGTCTCAGCTAAAGTTGTGCTCCTGTTGTCTCTTTAACTTGATTGTTGCTCTACCTTCATTTCCTCTATTGCTGTAATGAAGGATACATTGCCTTGTTGATGTGCATAGCTCATCATTCATTCTCACAAAAATTTCTTTGGGAAAACAATACCCAACAGGCTTTGTTTCTAAGTTCAAAGGTTTTGCAGGACCCTAACCAATAATGAAAGCATTAATGTAATGATCAACTACATTGTAAATCTACTCCTGCTCAGAATCCATAAACCTCAATGTCACTTAGATCACTGGTGTGTACACAAATAACACTGAAATATCACTGTATTTTTCTCCCCAGTCCAAACTCTTCCTCTAATTAAACGATTAATAAATAAAATCACTAAATTCAAACTCACCATTTAAGATATTAACTGCTACGGGCTCAAAGTTCAAGAGAAAAAAAGATCTGAAGGAATTTACTCAATAAAACAAAAAAATCAAACATGGTGAGAACTTCAAATCTTTTGACAGAAAGTTCTTTGTAAAATTCATCTTGATTCTCACACAAAAGTGTGCTTTATTCTTGTTTACACTCCCATACAAGAAAATTATTTGAATTGCAGTTATATGCAGTTCAGGACAAGATAACAGTTGCAGTTACTTCTGGTACAGAAAACTTTAGGAATTGATAAACAAAACTAACTTGACCAAAAAATAAACAAACAACGTTAATGAGATTAACTGATAAATTTAGCAAATAAAACAGCCAATAGCAAATGCTTTTCACCAACAAATTCAAGGATAGTAAACACCAAATCTCAAAAATTAACCAATAAAAAGGCAAGAAAAAAAAAAGACCCAACTAATTAACAGATGCAAAATAGGAAACCAATGTACTGACATAAGGAAGAAATTACACCGAGGAATATGAATAAACTACAAAGGGGTGGGGTGGGATGGGGTCTGAAAGTTCAGAGGCTGACTATGAAGGAGTGATGTTAGAGCAGTGAAATCTTTCATGCATTAATTTCAACTTTCCTTATTAATAACTGAATTGTTTCTTTCCAGGTAAAGTGATATCTGACTGTTCAAAGAAGACTTCAGAAGTAATTAGTAGCAACTTCTCTTGAAAATCAATAAAATTTGGCATCATGATGTTGTCAAGTACTTGCAAAAAAAGGGTTTAGCTTCCAAGGACAATGATACAGTAAAAAAGATATATGTGGAAAATGCAGACGATATAAAAGCAGTACTTGCAGTCAAAGAATCTTTCAATGCTAATCTTCTACAGAAAGACCTGAACTCTCTATATAAATAGGCTGAAGAAAACAACATGCAATTTAATGCAGGAAAGGAAAATTCCAAGCCCTCCACTATCAGCTAACTAGTTGTCACATACTGCAATGATACTTTGGACCAAAAGGAGCAGCAATCTCAGAACCAAGTGAAGTGTGTGGTGCAGGCAAGTGGCTGGACAGATTCTGGGAACTTTCAGAACAAGGGACCAGGAAACTATCCTGGTTCTATTGAGGATAATAGCAGAACTTACTGTAGTTCAGTGGTGCTATACCAGGAAAACTGCCTCAATAGGACAGCTGAACTACTGGGAGAGAGTGAATGAGTTACAACTCTATCTCTGGAGCAAAGACAGGAGAAATATGCAGTGATATACATATGGATGATCCTCAAGGGGTGGGCACTAAACTTTGGCATCAAGAATTATACTAGCCTCCGGACTGGACATTACTGCACTGTTCCAATGGTTAATCCCATCCTGTCTAGAGTGACGACCATGTACAGCAATAGCTTGGGATTTAAAAGCCTACAGCTATTATTTTGTATCTTGCCAAAATATCTGAGAGATCTACATGAAGTAGGGGTGGATATTTTCAAAAAGCAACTTGATTTCCCACTGTCCAAGGTCCCAAATGAACCTACATCACATCAAGCCACTCAAAAGAGGGCAGCAATATCAAACTCTTTCCTTCACCAAAAGCCAATCAGAAAAGAATGGCCATTGAAAAAGTGGTAATACAGACCTTTAAATAAGAACTTTAAATATGTATATAGATTGCTAATTTGAACTAATACACCTACCATTGCTAATAATGAAGTTTTTATTCAGTCTGCCAACTAAATACAACATTGGTGACTTTTGAATCATTGTTTAACTGTGTCAGCTTAGCAGCTGGTGTTTGCTTGGCATGTGGTGACAGTGGATATTTGCTACTGACAGAAAATTAAAAAGCAAAAATCTGGATCTAACAATGCTACCACTATTTTTCTGTGTTTTTTAATACTATGTACCTCATAAGAGATACTTTCTTGAGACAAATACAGCAGTTCAAAAGGCTTTCAACAGTATGTATACAGATCATTTATATATATATATATATATATATATATACATACATACATATCAGGATTTACCCAAGGATTGTTGGAAACTAGAAGAAACTGAATTTCTGTGTTCTTTCAAGTATAATTTTTTTAATTCAACTTTCATAAAACTACAAATAAACTGTTTCTTACAATATACAAGCAAATGTAAACAGTTGAAACAGTATGAAAGTTTTAAATCTTTTCATTGATATAACTAGATGGTAAAAAGAAGTGAGGCATCATCTACATATTTGGCAATGGTCATACTGTGTGAAGAACTAGTGAAAAAGTTCAAGAGGCACCGTTGCTCTCTTGTAATTGTAATGAATTTTCTCATTATAAATTAACAAATAAAAACTAAAGTGAAGATCATGCTGCAAATTATGCAATCCTAACTATTGTAGATTCTGGCATACAAATCAAATATTTTTGACCAAAATTTACAGCCAAAATGGTGGGTCAACTTATATACACTAAGAAGATTTGGGAGGGTTGAAAAATAGTGACAATGTTTGAATGCTTACACTGCATGCTCACATTATATACTACATTAGCTTGTATACTGGAAAATATGGTAAAATATTTTTCTCAACTTTAGACCTGTACGTTTCCATAGCACATAACATTTTCCATATATATCTTCCTCACAGTATCATTTTCTATTGACAAAATTGCAGATGAATTTAATCTGTAACATGTCATGGATGACTTTAAATATATCTTTATAAGCTTTATTTTACTAAGGCTTCTCTCTCTCCTATAGCCACAGATATTTATATATCATAAGCATTATTCTTAAACCAACCCATAGATTTGGCATAACATCCTGTAACTTATTGTTGTTGATGAATCTGACAGCTTCTCTTGGAAGCTTTACATCTCTTAACAAATAATTCTTTTGCAATATTTAGTTCAGACAAGAGATTACATATCATTGTTTTGGGATACCCTAATTTACTCTTCAAGCCATGACAAATAAATCTCAGCTTATTTTTGTCTGACATCTTTTTTATGTTATTTAAAAATTCACATTTGTTACTGAAACTTTGTAACTCTTCAAACTTCTGATAAAAGAATTAATAGGTGTGTCAAGTATTAGAGTGAAGACAAGACATTTTAACCCTTTAACACATAAACCAGTTTATATCTGTCCCAAAATATTCTACCTGTTTGATGTTGAAATTAACCACATCCAGCCTCTTACACCTACTCTATAATGGCATTCTAAAATTAAGCGATTACATCATTGAAATCTTGAAGCTAAAAGATAATGCATGATTAATACATAACATGAATAAATAAACAAGACATCTGACACAGTTATCTGAATGATAAATGTTCTTTATTCATCTTCTGTTTGTGAACCTTTATCAGTTTACTCATACCAAACCTCATATTTCATATTTTTAATTTCATTTATCATCATCTTCAAGACGAATTAGAAGCTGTGTGCAAGAAAGAAGTCTTTCCTGGTTTGACCATGTGATGTGTTTGAATAAGGACAGTTGCATAAAGATATGTCGATCACTTAAAGTGGATGGAACTGGTGGAGAATGGAGACCCTGGAAGACATGGGATGAAATATTAACCCTTTATTATTCAGATTACTCCGTCAAATGTAATGCTTGTTTATTACCTCCACCTTAGCGGAGGTGGAGATATTGTTTTCAGTTATGTTTGCTTGTTTGTCCGTGGACAAGATATCTCAAGAACCGTTGGAGGGATTCAGATGAAACTTTCAGGGATGCTTGGCCTCATGACTGGCACAAACTGATTAGATTTGGGGATTAATCTGGTGCCGGACAAGGATTCTGAATTATTTTTCCTGTTTTTTTTTTACTTAACTTTTGAAGACAGTCAGGTTCATTTTTAGTATTTTCATTTGTGAGAGCAGTTGGATTTATACTCCCATTTTAAAAATCGTCTCTGGTTAATTGTTTAGTTGGTGTTGCCTCAGTGGAGATTTGCACTGAGTGACAGGTGGGCCAAGGTAGCAATCTCGTTCATAGCACACCTTCCACCTTGTTCGAAGGCTTGTACCACCAAACAATTAGTTGGCTTTGGCTGCTGGAACTGAAACTAACATGACACACTTGGAAGGCAGGTTTAGAGAGGGCACGGGCTAAAACTACGTGCCCTTCCCCTCCATTGGTCAGTTGAAGCTTTGACAGTGTCACATGACAGTTAGCTGCTGGAGCCTACTGGTGAGTATTTAAAGGGAAGTTTGGCAGGATGGTCAGTCACCCATTGACATTCGTTGATGCTGCATTGAAGAAACCAAAGAACAAAAGAAAAAAAAGGAGAAAGAAGTAATGCACTCAACACCAGAGCTGAAGACGCTTCTGTAAGTGGGAGTGGGGCCTGCCACATTGAAAACGGTAGAGGAGTAGGGGCCGAAACTGGACATGAATCCTCTGACGATGTCTTTAGCCACTGGATCCTATAAAGGAGCTGTTAAGGTAGTGAACCACAAAATGTGGTTGGAATTCCCCTTCCTAACATAATTTCTAACACCATCAGGAACATACATCTACCCACAGCCTTACCCTTCGATGATCACTGAAATACATGCATACATTTGACATCACAAAAATCATACACCATCTACACCACCAACTACATGAGCACATATGCAAATTCTCCCAAATAATATGCAACATCACGTCATCCATTGAGTATGCATACCGAAGAACAACTGCAGCTATTGACCGATGCTACCACCACTGCGTTGACCAAGAGAAGAAACACCTCAAACTTAAATTCCTGCAGCTTTGTACCAAATACATACAAAATGCTTCAAGTGAACTACAATACTCACCTGTATATATATATATATATATATATATATGTTTGTGTGTGTATATAAATATATATATATATATATATATATATATACATACACACACACATAT
>NC_068982.1:48160810-48161878 GCF_001194135.2 Octopus bimaculoides | reverse complement strand
CGAAGAAATTTCATGTGTCACCAGCACAAGAGCCAGTCCAGGGGCACTGGCAACGATCTCGCTCGAAAAACCTCGGATATGTATATATATCATGCTTGCATGGAAAGCAGACGTTAAATGATGGTGATGATGACAATATATATATGTATGTGTATATATATATATATATATATATATATATATACACACATAAAAAATAGGAGAAAGAAAAAAAAGAAAAATGCTTTGTAATGAAATTTCAATGAATTGACCACATCAAATTGGAAAGACACCAGTCTCTCTCTCTCTCTTTCTATCTATCTGTTTGTCTGTCTTTCAATCTATCAGTCTATCTATCCTTTATTATTTTTCTCCTCTTTCATGGTTGTCCTGAAATCTTTCTCTCTGTCTATTTTCCCCACCTCTTTGCTTTTCTCCCCCCCCCTTTTTTCCCCCTAAAAATCAAAAACAATATTCTCCTCTTCTAAACAAAGGAAAAAAGCATTTGATTCATATAAACGAACAATGAAACGTACTGCTTTTACCATTTTGATTTTGTCTTGACGAGTTCGAAAAACGAACGAAAGCACTAATAAAGAATTATCCGAAATTCTGACTGCCTCCTTTGTCTCAATATACAATAGCTGTACACCATTTCAAACACTCTATAGACACACGTATATTTCCATATACTAATGAATTACAGTTTATAAGTAAGATTTACTAGATACACATTATAACGGTCAATTTTCAGACTTTCATCTATCCACAATCCTGATTATGTCACATATTGCTGCTCATCTATACCTATCCACAGCTGTATCTATTACCAAACCAATAGGAAAAATTTATAGACTTTTTATTTTTTATTTTATTTTATATCTTTATTTTTCATCTTTTTGATTTTATTTTTTATGTGTTTTCTTTATCTTTTAAAGTCCAGATGGACAATATGTAATCTGAACCTTTCCCCCCTTATTATTATTTTTTTACGGAATCCCACGTTTTAGGCTATGGAGATTCCGATTCTGAAAAAAATTTTCAAAAATCTCAAATTCAAAATTTTGCCCCACCCCACCCCCATTTCCT
>NC_068982.1:48158622-48159284 GCF_001194135.2 Octopus bimaculoides | reverse complement strand
AAACTTCCGCAATGTGTTCGAGAAATGTATAGAAATTCTCAAAGTTTTTCTTCGCTGTAAATCCATACATTTCTCGATACATTGACTCATCGACGCGGGACCATTTCATGTCGCCCGATGATCCAGTCACATACTTCAGCCGTCTTTTAATTCGGGACCAATAGGCCTCAATGTGATTCGTAAAAGCGCCAGTTTTCAGGGTCGACGAAATTCGTTGAGTGGTTAACCGTTCTGTGTATGTAACCCAGCTGTTGTAGATTCCTATAGCTGGCTCATTTGTCCGTATGTACTATAGTACCCGGTAACACATTTTCAATTATAACGGCTTCAAGTGTTGCTGCGCTTCTATCAGGTACACGTTGAAGGAACCCTTTATTCACTGTGGTGTCATAGCACCCGACAACCCACGTTTGATGGCCCATTCTCCCTACGTGGCTCTTCCTTTTAAAGAGCAAGCTCTCATCTATTTCCACCTCACGACCCGGACCACCGAGCGGAGCTTTGTCTCGAAGCATCTTCCCCGAACACACTTCTCGACAAAACTCATACCACTGGATCGCAGTTTTATTATCTACTCCAGTGTATAAAGCCGCAGTAGATATAGGTGCCTCGAACACGAAATGGAAGACAATGTGAAATATTTTCTGTAAGGACAACTTTGA
>NC_068982.1:48143841-48158065 GCF_001194135.2 Octopus bimaculoides | reverse complement strand
CAACGCAAAATTCCTTTTGTTCGCAAAACAAAAGGAATTTTGTGTCGAAGGCAGTCATTTGACCATGATTCCAACGGACAAATTCCTTTTGTTCGCTATCTTTTTTTCCGACTTGTTTACATTCTGCGTAACGGTTTGTTTCCGCAGTAATCATTTCAAACAAGCATGCTGGAAAAAATAAGAAAAAGAAGCCTAAAGGTTTTGATTCCTGAGAAAGATTATGGGTAGACCCTGTCTCCTCAGAAAAATCGTTAATAAAAATATTCTAAAAATCTTTACTCCATTCTGGTGTAAAATCATCCTCGCTGTTACCGTCACTGCCGCTGCTTTCGGATACAGAAATATCCGATTCATTATCGTTCACCACGTGCTTTTGTAGCTCATTCATTCTTTTCTTCGATATCTCCATATGTTCTGTTGAAAAGCCTTCAAATTCGGAATCACTGCTTGATAGCATGAAACTCCTCTCAATCTTCAAAGTTGAAAAAAAAATTAACGCCGCAAAAAACGTGGAAAAAAAAAATCTTCCAAAATTCACTGAGTTCAAATATCACGCCAAACAATGTCGGATACAATAACTCAACTGTTTGCAAAGTGAAATCACGTGTTTTAACGAATGTACTAACGAGATTTGGGTTCAAATTACATTTAAATAACAATGGGTACTCTCGGCCGGCCACGGCCGGGTTAGTAACGAAAGGGCTCAAAGCTGTCTGTCGAAAGGAAAGTAGAGACAACAAATCTGTAGGAGTAGTCTCACTCTGGTTCAGATTCAAAACTGAATATTTCAATTCTCGTTGGGAATACAGCCTATAAACAATACCAATTAGGGAGATATATAAGCAGTAATGCGACCTTCTGGTGCATATTTGGATTCCCAATCCACGAAAGGCACCCATTCAACAACTTTCTTTGCATTTACAAAATGGTCAAAGGGTTTGCTTCACTGCTGAGACAGCTGCAAATAAAGTTTCAAATCCAAAGGATACCACTTTAACAGCTTTTTTTCAATCTTTGTTGGGGGTACAATTTTGCAAAAACGCTACTATATTATGAGGTTCCTTCTTATTATACATGGAGTAATAATAAATGGAATAGATGCGCAATAGATACAAAGGTTCAATGTCATTCTCAGATTAAGTTTGGTACAACAATTGGTAGAGTATAAACTGTACATCCTAACGAAAATCAATGCTTTCATCTCAGAATGCATCTTCATGTAAAAAGAGGACCAACTTCATGGGAATGTTTGAAAGAAGTTGATGGTGAAATTTGCAAAGCATATCAAGAGGCATGTTTGAAGTTAGGTTTGCTTGTAAATGACCAGCAATGGGAAGCAACACTGGAAAAAGCTTCAATATCAAAAACACCAAAGAGTTTAAGAGGTCTTTTTGCTAGTATTCTCAAAAATTGTGAAGCAATCCTAATGAATTGTGGATTAAGTTCAGAAATGATCTTGCTGAAGATTTCAAGCACCAAGTTCAGTTGAGTAATCCTGAGCAAGATATTGGTTTCACTGATGCTATATACAATGTGTCTTTGACTGAAATAAAAGATAAAATTATTTCGATGGGAGGTGAACCTATTGAAAATTTAGGTCTCCCACTAACTAATAGAGGGGATCTTAACAGTTTGTCTACTGAAATAACGAAGGAAATTTCCTATGATATGAAGGAACTGACCATGGACATAAATAATAATCTTCCCAAGCTTCTACCTGATCAATGTCATGCATATTCCACTATCATAGAAAGTATTAACAATAAGATAGGAAGACTTTATTTCTTAGATACTCCAGGAGGAAACATTTGTAATTAAACTCCTCCTGGCTAAAGTTCATCAAGAAAATACAATAACTTTAGTTACTACTACTTCTGGAATTGCAACAACATTACTACCGGAGATCGGACTGCCCATTTACCATTCAAGTTACCTTTAGATTTATCTAGCAAAAAAGATCCAGTTTGTAATATATCTAAAAATTCTGGAATGGGTGAACTAATACAAAGATGTCACTTAATTGTCTGGGATGAATGTACCATGGCCCACAAAAAAGCTTTTGAAGCTGTGGACAGAACATTATGAGACATTAGAAATTTTAATTCCATGATGGGAAATATAACAGTATTATTGTCAGGAGACTTCCAACAAACACTACCATTTGTTTCAAGAGGAACAAAAGTGAATGAGCTCAATGTTTTGATAAAGTCTTCTGTATTATGGCACCATGTAAAAACACTTCATTAATGGAAGAAAGAAAATGGATATAAATATAAAGATTTAAGCATAAAAGGTAAGAAAAAACAGAGTTGAAGTAGAATATGACCATTATTTTTAAAAGAATTAAAAAGCATATTAACCCTTTAGCATTCATATCACTCTGTCAAAAGTAATGCTTATTCATTTACTGTACATGGTTTTGAATTTAGTTGTGCATTATCACATAGCTTTGAGATTTTGATGATATATTTGTATGACATTGTAGGGTTTCTGCGAGAGGTTGTATCTGGCCAATTTGAACATAATACATGTAGGATATGTGAGCTAGAATGGCTTGTTTAAAAGCTAATGGATTAAGATAAAGTTGGAAGATAAAGAGCTAAACATAGGCAACTAGAAAAGAAATTTATATTAATGTATGAGAAGAGAAAAAGCCAAAGGAGAAGAGGTATGAATGTTAGAAAAAATAGATATAAGAGGGGTAAGAAAACAATTTAGATAGTAGCATGAATAAACGAGATATAAAAGCAAGCTTGTGAAGACATAAATGTTTAAAAATAAAGCATATAAAAGACAAGCTTAAGAACAGATATAAAAATATGAATCATTAGAACAACTTAAAGATGGATGAAGCAGATGCAAAACAAATTTCAGAAAAGCAGATATAAAGGCATGGATGAGCAAAACAGATATAAAAGCCAGGCTGGCAAAACAGATATAAAAGCCAGGCTGGCAAAACAGATATAAAGATTTTGAGTCAAGCATATAAAGTCAAAGATAAATATAACAGATATAAAAGAAGGCTTGAGTTAAACATATTTTGGAAAAGCTGAGAAAAAACATGTTCCAGTGAGGGTGAATAAATTAGAAATAAAATTAAAAGGCTTGAAAGAAATATTATTTCAAATTTTGGCACAAGGTCAGCAATTTCAGGGGAGGGGATACATTGATTACATCAACCCCAGTGCTCAACTGGTACTTATTTTAGCAACCCTGAAAGGATGAAAGGCAAAGTTGAATCTGAACTCTGAACAAAAAGACAGATGAAATGTCACCAAGCATTTTGCCCAGCATGGTAACAGTTCTCCCAGTTCACCATCTTTAGATAGAGAAATATTAGAAAAGCATGAAAGAAAGGAATAAAGTTTAAAGAAATAGAAAGAAAGCAAACACGAACCTTTTGAATGTTAAATTTATAAAATGAAAACTAACATATTCCAGTGATCAGCTTATGTGTAACATGTATACGCTGTATACAGAATGTTGTTACCAAAATAGAATTACTATGGTAACTCAGAGTCTCAGTGATGCTGAATGGCTGTGTGATGCAACGAGTTACATAGATAATAGCAGATAGCAGATACTTTCACTTCATTTCCAATATCTGAAATTAAAAGTATTTTTCAACCCTGGCTATTTTATGATCCTGTCTTGTGTAGCATGTTTTAGAAACCTTGGTAACAGAGAACAGTTTATTGATTTAATTCATTTAATCAAATTAAAAAATAAAAACCTGAGACAGTTAATGCATTTGAAATGCCATTACTGGCTCTAATCAATAAGACATTAGATTACTTACTGACCAGTGGCTGACCTTGTTCAACTTCTACTTTGAGTCTTACACTCACAAAATTGACCTTTCAATAAGTCGTTCATGACAATGATGTTACTTAACCCTAGGTCAATTGTAACTGAAGAAAATTAACGATCAAAAGCAATTCAGCCGTTACCACACCATTCTTTTAGAGCTTTCTTAGATGACATTACTCAATGTGTCTGTATTCTTCCTTTCTTTTCTTTTTTTCTAGCATGAAATAAAGTCACTGAAAGACTTCAGTCCCACAAAATCATTGTTTCAAAAAGTCAGTGATGCTGTTTAGCTGTAGGTCAAATGTGATTGAACAAACCTTCAATCAAAAGCAGTTCAACCATGACTTTCTGAGCTCTCATGGAACATATTATTCAATATGTCCTTTCTTCTTTTCCTGCTGTTTCAAGCCCCCAGGTTAACAATCCTTACCAAAATAATAGACTTATGATCAAAAATATTCTACACCTGAGAAATCAATCTTTTTCTTTTCAGGGACTAGACTGTTCAATGTGTACCTACCCTTTCTAGGTGTATATCTCTGTATATCTAAACTTAAACATGGATGTTCTATTAGAACAAGCTGCACTGCAGCAGTTACCACATGAGAGTTTCCCTCATGGTAACTACTGCAGTATAATATGGTCTAACAAGACATCCATGCTCATGTGGGAATAAATATTACCTCTCAGTACTAATACTGCCTCTATCACTAATAAATATATGTTTGTATATCTAAACTTATATTATCCAATGTGTTTTTCCATTTTTAAGATGATACACATTGGATTTGGTTATCTCTAACTGTGAACATATAGAGTTCCCCATTGGTTTGTAGACATTTTTCTTCTTTTATGTCTTGTAAGTACTTAGTGGCCCTGCAACTTAAAAGTACCCAGTCCACACTGTAAAGTGGTTGGTGTTTGGAGGAGCATCCAGCTGTAAAAACCTTGCCAAAACTGACCTTGCTTGTGCTTGTGCCATGTAAAAAGCACCAAGTCCACTCTGCTGGTGTTAGGAAAGGCATTCAGCTGTATCTTGCCAAAACAGTCACAGAAGTCTGGTGCTGGCTATCTCTTATGGTACCGTCTCACCCATGCTTTTCGATTCCCAGACCGAGTGTTGTGTGTGTTTATTGAGTGAAAACACCTAAAAAGCTCCACGAGGCTCTGGCAGAGGGTGGTGGCACCCCTGTTGTACTCTTTCACCCCAACTTTCTCTCACTCTTTTTTCCTGTTTCTTGAGTAAAAAGCTGCGATGGACTGGCATCCTGTCCAGCTAGCGGGGAACACATACGCCATGGAAACTGGGAAACTGGCCCTATGCTCCACAAGGGACTAAGAGAATTTCCCACCCATGCTAGCATGGAAGACAGACGTTAAACAATGATGATAATGATAATGGTGTGTAGAGTCCTCTCATTGGTTTGTATACCAAATGCTCCCTAACAAAATACCTCATGGTATATTTTTAGGGAGCATTTCCACTTCTGCCATCCACTGTCCTTGGAATGCCTACTATTAATAATAATAATAATCCTTTCTAATGTTGGCCCAAGTCCAGCACTTTTGAGGAGAGGAGTAAAAGCAATTACATTGATCCTAGTATTTAATTGGTACTTTATAGTATTGATCCTAACCCAATGAAAGGCAATTAATAATGATAAGTCTTTCTACTATAGATACAATGCCTGGCATTTTGGGTGAGTGGGGGGGGGGGCTAGTCAATTACATCAATCCCAGTGATTGACTAGTATTTATTTTATTGATCCCCAAAAGGATGAAAGGCAAAGTCAGCATTTGGTGACATTTGAACTCAAAAATGAAAGAGGAATGAACAGCTGCATTTTGCTTGGCATTTTAACAATTTTGATAGCTTGCTGCCTTTTTTTTAATAATAATAATAATAATAATCCATTCTACTATAGGCACAAGGCCTGAAATTTTGGTGAAGGGGACTAATCAATTGCATCAACCCCAGTGTTTCATTGGTACTTCATTTATTGACCCAAAAGAATGAAAAGCAAATTTGACTTCGGTGGAATTTGAACTCAGAATGTATGGATGGCTGAAATGCCACTAAGCATTTTGCCCAGTGTGCTTATGATTCTACCAGCTTGCCACCACAGTAATAACAATAATCCTTTCCACTATAGGCACAGGATCTGAAATTTTGGGGGAGGGGATGAGACGATTTCATCGATCCAGTACATAACTGGTACTTAGTTTATCAACCTTGAAAAGATGAAAAGCAAAGTCGACCCAGGTGGCATATGAACTCAGAATGTTAAAACAAATGAAATACCACTAAACATTTGGTCTGGTGCGCTAATGATTCTGTCAGTTCGCCACTTTTTCAATAATAATAATAATAATAATAACAATAATAATTCTTTCTTCTTGATCCCCAGTGCTCAACCAGTACTTATTTAATTGACCCTGAATGGATGAAAAGCAAAGTGAACCATGGCAGGATTGGAACTTGGAAATGTAAAGACCAACAGAATGCAAAGTAATTGTATTTAACAAATAAAACTTAACCTAATGAACCCATTATTTTGTTGTTTTTACATGAATTGCTCCCCCATTATCACTCCACTTTTCTTCAACATCCCCTTGGAACTTTCCACCATCTCCAGGGGAGCAATACCACCCACTTGGGGAACCACTAAGTAACATCAACCGCAGTACTTGACTGGTACTTTATTCTATTGACCTGTGAAAGGATGAAAAATGAAGTTAATCTCAGAACCTGAGCTGGGAAAAATACCACAAAGCATTCTTCCCAATGCTCTATAATATTATTGATTCTTTTTTTTGGAAGTAGGAGGGGGTTGATTACATCGACCCAGAGTGCTGAAATGGTACTTATTTTATTGACCCTCAAATGGATGAAAGGCCATGTCAACCTTAAAGGAATTCAGAACATAATTCAGAACAACCTCAGAGGAATTGAACTCAGAACATAAAGCCAGACAAAATGCTTAACATTTTGTCTAGCACACTAACAATTCTACCAGCTTGCTGCCTTAATAACAGTAGTAGTAGTAGTAGTAATAGCAGCAGCAGCAGTAGTAGTAGGAGGGGGGTAGCAGCAGCAGCAGTAGTGGCGATGGCAGTGGTAGAGTTTCATCTGTTAACTGAAAATGAACCAGAAACAGTCAGTGCAACAATTTAAAACAAAAGAATTTAATTCTGTTTTCCAAACTTTGAGAGAAAAGTCAGAAGTTATAATTTACTCTGTTATCATTGTAGTTGCAGCAGATGGTGTTATGTGTTGTTAAATTCTCAGTGAATTGAATTTTAATTGCAGTTTTGATCCACTTCCCTTGTCTCACCAACAGTATTATTAATAAGAGTGTATGAACATAACATCTTCCTGTTTTCACTTCACTATTTAAAGAAATAAGTGAAGCAAAACTAATTTCATTATAATTACTAATATCATTTGCCTTACCTGTTGCCAATAACATTTGTTTTACTTGCAGCCATTCCAGTGTGTCTGCACTTCCTTACTTCATCTAATTTAGTATTTGTATTCGAGTATTTCTAATTTAGTATTTGCAGATTACTTTAGATAACTTCAACCTATGTCTCTCTCTTTGATTTTTCTTAACTCTGACTGAACTCCACTCAACAGCTGAATGTTGACATTTAACGTCTGTTTTTTATGCTAGCATGGGTTGGATGGCTTGACAGAAATGGGGCAAGACCAGGGGATCACACCAAGTTCTATAGTCTATTTTGGCTTGGTTTCTATGGTTGGATGCCCTTCTAATGCCAACCACCTTACAGAGTGCATCAAGTGCTTTTTACCTGGTACCACCACCAGTGCTTTTTACATGATACCATCACCAGTGCTTTTTCCAGGGCACCAGAACCAGTGCTTAATACACAGCACCAAAGACAGTATTTCTTATGTGACACCAGCACCCACACCAATACTTTCTACATGGCACCTTGGTTTAGGATCTCACTTCTGTTATAGTGGGTGAGTCTTCTTGAGGACAGCAATGTACCACATATCATCTTCTTCGTAAAGCTCAGTGTTTTGAGATTGGTCTTGCACAATTCTGCTGGTAAAGTGAACATCACTCATTCTGTATATGGAAAATTGCAATGGTTGCTAGAATAAAGTGTTAGCTTCTTGAAACATTTTGAGTTCCTGTCTTATCATTGGTACAGGGTTGTACTTTCTGTGAAACAGTGAACATTCCTCATCACTTTTAGTTAACAGTAGAGCAAGTAAGAAATAAAAACATAGCTTCATGATGAACAAATTCCTATGAAGTGACAATTTAGTAATTCCTTTCTGGAACAGTGAATCTCAAAGCATACAAAAAGCTATAAACAATTGCATGAAAATATTGGTTTTCAAATTTTGGCACAAGGCCAGCAATTTCAAGGGAAGGGGTAAATCAATAGCATTGACCTCCCCCCTACCGGTGCTCAACTAGTACTTATTTTATCGACCTCACAAAGACAGAAGGTAAAGTTGACCTCAGTGGAATTTGAACTTAGAACATAAAGTCAGACAAAATCCCACTAAGCATTCTATCCAGTGTGCTAATTATCCTGCCAACTTATAGCACGTAAATATTGGGTTGAAAAACACTTTTGGATTTAAAAAAAAAAATCGAATGGTTCTAGGTTTCTAAAGTGGAGAAATCCAATGGATTGCTTTGGTCATGTCAACAGATGTGGGCATCTGTCCCACAGGCAACCTTCAGCTTTCTCTAGTCAAAAAGGTTTTTCAACCCAATATCATCATCATCCTTTAATGACCATTTTCCATGCTAGCATGGGTTGGACAATTTGACCAGAGCTGGCAAGTAGAAGGCCTTCACCAGGTTCCAGTCTGATTTGACTTGGTTTCTACGTTAGGCTGTTCTTCCTAATGCCAACCCCTTTACAGTGTGTGCTTGTGCTTTAAACATGGCACCATCATGAGCACTTCTACGTGACACTGACATGAGTACCTTTCACATGGTACCAGCACCGGATTCTTGCAGGTCAATCCTTTCCACCGGGAGATGTGGCCTTACTGTTTATAGTTTTATGTAATGTGCTTTGTGATTCACTGTTCAAAAAAAGAATTATATCACATTCTTTCAAAAGTTTATAACATTTTCAGGATGTGAACAAAATAATTTAGCATTTTTACCATGTTACTATCAAATTCTAAAAGACAAATTATTAGTTTATCTATACTAAACATGATTTTCTTTATCTTTTACCTTTTGTTTGCTTGTGTATGGAAGAGGGCAGCTGCATAAAGAAGTGCAGAGCTCTGATTGTGGAAGGTACCTGTGAAAGGTATAGACCCAGGGAGACAAAGGACGAAGGGATGAGAAAGGATCTTCAGATGCTGGGATTGGGATATGTGATAATTCACTATACTGGATAAGACACATCAAGTTAAGTGAAATCACTGTCTACCACATCCACCCATACAAGCTTGTCCTTTCAGATGTCAGTGCCACTTAAAATGCATCCGTGCTGGTGCTGCATTAATGCACCCATGCCTGTGCTGCACAAATGCACCCATGCTGGTGGCGTGTAAAATGCACTCAGTACACTCTGTTAAGTGGCTGGCATTAGGAAGAGCATCTGAGCATAGAAACAAAGCTAAATCAGTCTGGAGTATGGTGCAGCTCTCCTGCTTGCCAGCTCTGGTCACACCGTCCAACCCATACCAGCATGGAGAGCAGATGTTAAACAAGGATGATGATGATGATGATAAGAAGAAGGATTGTACTGCAATTATGTCAGGGTACTGCTTTAAAGGGTTTAATCCAACAAATCAACCCTAGTACCCCAGGACCTCATCATCATCATCCAGTGTTTTAAATCCAGGTTTTGTTCCCATTAATGGGGGTGGCTGGATCTACCTCAGTGCTATAGCAACCACCCTCACACCATCTCGCCTGGTTTTGGGCATCCTCCCTTCTCAAGCCAACCTTCCCAATCTCCTCCTCCACCTGTCCCCTCGATGTTTTCCTTGGTCTACCTCACTTTCATGTTGCTCCAGTCCACTTAGCTGGCAAAAATGAGTAAACCTGTGAATGACCAGTATTCCATCCAGATGGGGAAAAAAGTATGCTTCTTTTTTTGTAATTGTTTCAGCCATTTCACTATGGTCATGTTGGGGCACCACCTTGACAAGCTTTTAGTTGAATAAATTGACCCCCAATACTTATTTTTAAAGTCTGGTACGTATTCTATTCAATCTATTTTTCCAAACCACTAAGTTACAGGGATGTAAATACACAACACTAGTTGTCAGGTGATATGGGGGACAAGCAAAGACACAAACACACACACACTATGGGCTTCTTTCAGTTTCAATTTCCCAAATCCACTCACAAGGCTTCAGTCAGCCTGAAGCTAGAGTAGATGACACTTGCCCATGGTGCCACACAATAGGACTGAATATAGAACTATGTGGTTGAGAAGTAAACTTCTTACCACACAGCCACATTTTTTTGTTTTATCCATGTACAACACATTAATGCTTAGTTTTATCCTATTTGGTATGAACAATAAAATCTACCATTTATATGTCATCAATAAAAGTAACATTTTCCAAAACTCTAAACTATTACTGGTTCTGCTTCAAGAACAATAATATGGGCCAATATGACAGAATTTATCTATTAGTTTTGTTGGAATGTCACAAAAATACATTATTTTTAGTACAAAGCTACTTAAACAAAAAAATCTAATTACTACATATAAAGAAAATGTATGCTAAGTGCAGCTAAAATGTTAGCCTACTCTATTTAAAACATAATCTAAAGTACTATTTAAAGTAATTCAGCATTCAGATAACTGTGGCTAATGTAATGCTTATTTATTCACATTGTTTTGAATTAATTATACAATATCTCATAGCTTAAAGATTTCAACGATATGACTATATTTTTAAAATGACATTCTAGGGTTGGTATGAAAGGTCAGATCTTACTGGTTTGAACATAAATTGGGCCAGGTATGGCTGGTTTCAAACCTACCTGATTACTCTCTTACATTGCACAATGCAAATATTAAAGGTATGGGCCATATTCATATACTATCAATTGTCTACATACTACTTTCTCAAAATTTGGTTGTGCTTACTTTTTTCCAAATTATTCTTTTCCACTCTAGGCACAAGGCCCAAAATTTCTAGGGAGGCGGGGGGGGGGCAGTCGATTAGATCAACCCCAGTACGCAACTGGTACTTAATTTATTCACCCCGAAAGGATGAAAGGCAAAGTCGACCTCAGTGGAATTTGAACTCAGAAAGTAAAGACAGACATTTTCTTCTAAATTATTGAGTAATAATCTGTTAGCTTTATGTCTACTGACAAATTTGGTTTGAGTTTCTGTCATTCCCAAATAAACAACATTATCTATATAACAAGATGCCATTATTGCAAAAAGACACTAACTAATATATTTACATACCTTCTCTCTCTCTAAATATATACACACACGCACGCATGCACACACACACACCACATATGTATGTAAGTACATACATATATAATGCAATAGATTATTATCCTATATATTTCCATAAAATTGGTATGTCTGATAAACGTCCATAATATACAACTGTTGGTCATAAATTCAAAATGTTTTTTCTGATGTTATTTTTCTCTTTTGTGTACATATAAAAAAAAACAAAAAATGAAAATTTTTAGAATTAAAGCAGGCAGAAGAAGATGAGATACACATTTTCCAATCATGTAATTTTCGTGTTCTACCCCATTACACAGCACCTTAAGCAAGTATTCTGCTATAGAAGCCTTGTGCATGGATTTGGTAGATGGACATTGGGAAGAAGCTTTTCTTTGACTTCTCCCTCTCTGATGATGGAATACTCAACTTAGGGAATCCTTACTCAATATCATGATCCAAATGCTTGGCTGTTCTAGAAACTACTTTAAGAGACTCTATATGTTTATATTCTCTATTTAAATTAACTGTCTTTTTCAAGTGATGCCAAATGTCTTTCTTTTTCGTTTTTATTTTGATATCTCTCTTTCTCCCCCCCCCTCTCTATATATATAGTGGGTAACATATCAAATGACATAACATAATCCTTTCTTTTATAGGCACAAAACCTGAAATTTAGCGAGAGGGAACTAGTCAATTACATCAACCCCAGTGCTTGATTGGTACTTATTTTTATTGACACATAACAGATAAATATAATCAGAGCTCAGGGCAAATTTGTGTTTAAACTCCAATGTAGTAGCTGCTTAAATGAAGGTTTAGTTTATAGGCAATGTATCAAGCAAGCTGGTATATGTACAACAGAACAAAAATACAGACAGGTAAGCAACAGGTATGATGTCAGGTTATGACATATATTTCTATAACATATAGAGAAAAGAAAATTCATAAACTAGAATAAATTGTTGAGATATGTAAAAGTTCCCTTTAAAAAGTTCTTAACCCTCTGGTGGTGCGGTTCTGTATTTTTCTTGGTTAGTGCAGTGGGGTATGGAGAACTCCACTCAGAGTTTTAGCTATTTTGAGTAATTTCTATTATTTTAAATGTGTTCTTAAGCAATAACATTACCAAAAAACATATTCTGATATAATGTATCTATTTAACATGTGAACAAAAACAAAAGTGCACCCTTTTAAAATGAAGGTCAAACAAAATAAAACTACTTTTTGGTGGGGAGAGTGCTCTATCCTCCTCATCACTCTGAGCAAAGCAGACAATACAAATGTGCATAGCATGTTCCAAGCAAATGGGCTTATAGCACTTCTGGCAGCAATTTCTTGTCTTACGATCTTTTGACCTGGGAGACATAAATATAATTTAATATAAAAAAAAAAAAGAGCTACTATTAGTTTCATGCTGTAGTGATACAATAATATGGCAGATTTATTTAATATGCCATGTCTTCAAGGTTGGCTTTTATACAATAGCCATGGCTCAACCAATATCTTGTGAGTGAAAAGGCGATGAGCTGGCAGAAACGTTAGCATGCTAGGTGAAAAGCTTAGCGGTATTTCATATGTCTTTACGTTCTGAGTTCAAATTCCGCTGAGGTCGACTTTGCCTTTCATCCTTTCAAGGTCGATAAACTAAGTACCAGTTGCGTACTGGGGTCGATATAATCAACTGGCTCCCCCCGCCAAAATTTTGGGCTTTGTGCCTAGAGTAGAAAAGAATATCTTGTGAATGAAATTGAGAGATAAAAACTGAAGAAGTCTATCGAGTGTATGTATAAATAAGTGTGTGTGTGTGTATGAGAGAGAGAGTTCATTTTTTACCCTTCTCATCTTCATGTGTGTTCACTTACAGAAAACAAAATATTCATTCAAAGGAAGTCATTTGTTTCCAGCACACCACATAACTATGTCTGAGCTATTCATTGTTTGGTAGACTAGACAATTATTGCCTTACTTAAAAACAGGTGAGTGTGTATGCAATGTATGCATATTTTAAGAAAACTGGTAACTAAGGGCTTCTCCCTCAGAGTGAAAGGCAGATTGTAGGATGCTTGTGTATGTACCGCTATGCTACATGGCAGTAAAAGGATTTGCGATGTTTTGAAAGAAATGAAGCTGGTAAGCTCTGACGGATGGGTAATGTCAGTATGCGCACACGACAGAGTGTAAATGATTTAAGAGGAAAACTAGGTATAAGAGACATTAGATGCTGTGTGCAAGAGAAGACTGCACTGGTTTGGTCAGATGATGATGATGATGATGATGACGACGTCAACTATTATTATTATTATCATTATTATTATTATTATTATTAAAAGATACCAACGAGATAAGTTATAATAAACAAAAACTATTACAGAATAAATATGTATGTCTACAAATAAGATAAATCTGGCAAGCAGTAATGTATATATTCTGTCATATGTCTTGGAAAATGACCCAGAAAAATGTATTATGACACTTCAATTTCACCTTAATGCACAGATGTTAAAGACACCAGCAGACTGCTTACTGCATCGCCATGAATATTGACTGGTATTTATTAGTAGAATAATAGCTGAGCTGATGTGAGCTCATATGTAGGTAAGTATGTGTGTGCTTAAGTGTATACATAGAAACATTAATATGGTTATTACTGAATACTAATACTAAATATTATTGAATATGAATATTTGTTATATATATATATATATGCATATATCCATGCATATATGTACACACACATACATCATCATCATCATCGTTTAACGTCCGCTTTCCATGCTAGCATGGGTTGGACGATTTGACTGAGGACTGGTGAAACCGGATGGCAACACCAGGCTCCAGTCTGATTTGGCAGAGTTTCTACAGCTGGATGCCCTTCCTAACGCCAACCACTCAGAGAGTGTAGTGGGTGCTTTTACGTGTCACCCGCACGAAAACGGCCACGCTCGAAATGGTGTCTTTTATGTGCCACCCG
>NC_068982.1:48139966-48141493 GCF_001194135.2 Octopus bimaculoides | reverse complement strand
TATATATATATATATATATATATATTCAGAAATAAAAATTTATTCCAACCTTACAGGCAAAAATCAGTATAATATTACACCTGGTTCACTAATATATGTATATAACTAATTTAGAGACAAACCACCACTCTACAACTCAGTCAACTCAGGACCCATCCAAATCCATGCTGTGAGGCATATACCATCTTCATATATCTAAGATTTTAATCTAAAATTTAAATTAAATAATATATTATATAAATAAATCATAGAAATATTAATTAAAAAAAGTTTAGAAGTCAAATTTATAAATTGGACAGTAAAAATTAATGCAATAATATACAGCATAGAAGTATAAATGTGTAAAAGTTAGTGCTAGTACATAGACTATGTGCGTTTCATAGCTGAAATAAGACTATATAAAATCATAAGCAAATTCTATCCGAGTTCATTAGAATAGGGAAATGATTTTACTCCCCAAATCAGTCACTCTTCAGGTCAAATCCCTAAGAAAATACCTAAAATCATTCATGGAATAAACATAAAGATGAGAGATAAAAATATATACAAAGAGACAAAATCTGTAAACTAATTCCAGCATTAACGGTATTAATATAATTATTAAGAGTTACAATCTAAAAATATTGGAAAAGAGTATTATAGTAAACAAGGTTAAAACATTATGGAATAAGTGGATAATAGTAAAAAAATGTGTTAGTGTATAAAGTTACTAAAAGACGGATTGTTTATAAAATTAAAATAAGAAAACATGACTTATCTGCCGGTGGGTAACTGTAGATTAAAACAAAAATGGCTGTGCTATAGAATTTATACTAGAAGGTCACGTGATAAATATGGCGTCTATTACCCAGAAGTACATGCGTATTATAAATACTAAAATAATAACGAAAATATCGAAAAAGAAAATCTACCTAAAATAAAAAGTTTCTTGTGGATTAAAAATACTAAATTACTTAAACTTGCAAATTAACGCAGAGTAATAACTATACATATACGAAAATTCTATATTACGTAAATAATGCTACGAAAATTAATACTGAAAAGTCACGTGATAAACATGGCGACCATTACCAGAAGTAAATACGTATTATAATCTATATATATATAAAATTGAGAATGTATGTCTGTGTGTGTGTGTGTGTCTGTGTGAATCCCTAAAACTCCAGGACTACACAACCAATTTCATTCAAATTTTACACATGCCTTACTTAGGGTCCCGGTTGTGTTTTAGTCAAAAAACTTTTAACTTCTTGCATACTTCCAGCCCACATCAACATCATATCTCCTCCACTAAGTATTACGTGTCAAAAAAGTGAAACAAAAACACTCATGGGTTAGATGCCCTTATGGGCGTCTCTAATGTGTATTAAATGTACACTATTTTACATGAATTATATATATATATATATACATATTTATATACACTCACATATATACATACATAAATATATCTATATATTTATACATACATAAATATACATATATATACATATATATATATATATATAAATATATATATATATACAT
>NC_068982.1:48139273-48139737 GCF_001194135.2 Octopus bimaculoides | reverse complement strand
TATATATATATATATATATATATATATATATTCTTTTATTTGTAACAGTCATTTGACTGCAGCCATGCTGTGGTACCACCTTTAGTTGAATAAATTGATGCTAGGACTTATTATTTGTAAGCCTAGAACTTATTCTATCAGTCATTTTTGCCAAACCACTCAGTTACAGGGATGTAAACACACCAGTATCTGTTGTCAAGCGATGGTGAGGGGACAAACACAGACACACAAGCATATACACACACATATATATACGACGGGCTTCTTTCAGTTTCTATCTACTAAATCCATTCACAATGCTTTGGTCGGCCCAAGGCTATAGTAGAAGACACTTGCCCAAGGTGCCACACAATGGGACTGAACCCAGAACCATGTGGTTGGTAAGCAAGCTACTTACCACACAGCCACCCGTGTGCCTGTATATATGTGTGTATATATATATATATATATATATATATATATAT
>NC_068982.1:48124490-48138640 GCF_001194135.2 Octopus bimaculoides | reverse complement strand
ATATATATATATATATATATATATATATATACATGCATATAAATATGCATGTACATGTATATAAATATTGGTTGGGTAGTTCTTAAGTTTTAATTATGCACACATACAGACACACAGACAGACAAACAGACACACATTCTCAGTTATATATATATATATGTGTGTGTGTGTATGTATATATATTGTTATACTTTTTTACTTGTTTCAGTCACTTGATTGCGGCCATGCTGGAGCACCATGTTAAAGGGTTTTAGTCAAAGACTTAATCTTTGTAAGCCTAATACTTATTCTATCGAACTCTTTTTGCTGAACCTCAAAGTTACAGGGACATAAACACACCATCTACCAAATTAACTCACAAGGGTTTAGTTAAACCAAGTCACCAGTTGTACACCAGTATCCAGCTGACTCATCACCTTACATGTGCCTGCAAGACCACAGAATATATCCATCATAGAAGTTTATGCACCAATGCTTAAATATGATGATGATAAAATAAAATAAAAGTACCAGTCAAGTACTTGAGTTAAAAGCCTCTCCTCCTAAACTTGTTTACCTCAGGCCAAACATTTGAAACATTTGTTTTAGCTTTGCTTTATTTTATGCAAGTTGTAACCATGTTTCAACCAGATTTGTCAAGAGGTAAAACTTTGCATCTAAAAATGCTAACAGGTGAGGTGTGATGCAGCTGAGAAAACTGAGGATCGTTTTTTTTTTTTCCTTAATTACATGGCATCTCACCTGTTGGCATCTGGTATTAAAGTGGTGAGCCTGCAGAATCCTTACTGCACCAGACAAAATGCTTAGTGGCATTGCTTCTGAAATCTTCTGAATGTTCTGAATTTAAATGTCTCTGAAGTTGACTTTGCCTTTCATCCTTTTGGGGTTGATAAAATAAGTATCAGTCGAGCACTGGGTATTGATGTAATTAACTAGGCTCCTTCTCCAAAATTTTAGTCTTTTTGCCTATAGTAGAAAGGATTATCATTTTCATCACTAAGCTAGCAAACAAATATGTTAATCATTTTACCATAGCAACATAGTGACAAATAAGCTTGTCAAATGTCTCTTTTTAGTATGAACAGAAATATTATAAAACTAGTGGAAAGACTATTTACATTATTGATTACAGATGCTGATTACAATAAATACAGTTTACCAACGTCAAGGCTTAGATAAACAATTTTTTTTCCTACTGTTGGCTAGTTTGATGGATGGTCATCTGAGTAAAGCTTACTAATTGGAGGATATTTATTTTCTTCATATCTCGACGACAATCAACTAACTGCACCTTTATTATTATTCTGCACTTAAAAGACAGACAGTAAAGAGAGTTGAATAATGAAATATTAAACAACTGTTGCATATCATAGCAATTTATTCATATTGATAAATTGATTTAGCAACACAATCCACTTGAAAAACAGAAAGTAAATTAATGCTAACATGTTTAATATAAGGAGTATTTTAAAAATTAGCTAGACATAAATATGAACAATATTAGTCAATGAATAATACTTTTTCCTGTTCCAATCAAGTATAAGGTAAAAACACTGGAGATTTTGTGGTTTCATTCTGATCACCATATCAAGCATAATTCAATGTATTAGATATATTGGTTTCAAATTTTGGCACAAGGCCAGGTACTTTTGGGAAGGCTGCTTGTCGATTACATCAACACCAGTGTTCAACTGGTACTTAATTTATTGACCCTCGAAAGGTTGAAAGGCAAAGTCAACCTCGGTGGAATTTGAACCCAGAATATGCATACTGACTAAATGCCACTAAGCATTTTACCTGGCATGCTAATGAGTCTGCCAGTTTGCCATGTATTAGGTATATTAACACTAACTTACTAATTGTTTTCTATACAGATGATGTCTCTCACATTATTTAATTTCTAAGAAATTCTATTTTCACATGCCTATAAATATACAATGTTATATATTTACTTAGTAATTCAATCATCACCATTTTAGTAAGTATGTGGCGGTGGTGGTGGTGGTGGACTTGTATATTGCCGAAGAGGTCAACATAAGAACAAAACATGTTTGGAGTTATCTCTTCTTGCTTCCTTTAAGATGAAATTAATAATATTAGGCATAGCTATGTGATTTGGAACTTCACTTCATGACCACGTATTTCTAGATTTGATCTCACAGTGCAGCACTTTTATTATCAAAGTCTTGGATTGACCAAATCTCGATGAAAGAAATTTGGTAGATAGGAAGCAGGCATCCATACACAAACACATATGTTTAATTAAGCAAATATTTTACAACTCTACTTGTGAAAAATCTGCTTCCAATTAGATTTCCGTGATCATCACTGCTTTCTGTGTACAACCTCAGATCATTTATTCTTAAGTAATAAACTCACCTGAGAGAGAGGGGGAGGGAGGGAGAGGGAGCAGGAGAGAGAGAGGACAGAGAGGGAGGGAGGGAGATGCAGCTGTGTGGTTAAAAATATGTGAATAATTTTATTAAAGAAGACAAGAAAATATGGTAGATTGATACAAATGATGGATATAAAACTTTGGTAGTCATGAAGATTGATAGTATGAAGGAAAGATGTGAGCTGAAGAAGGAAGAAAAAGTCTTTTAGATTCATAGATGATACATAGTTCGCTATATTAAGTTTATATTACTTTCACTGCATATAACAGATCTTTATTCAGCTTGGCAGTTATTCAGAATACTAATGAACGCTTCTCACTGTTTTCCTGCATATCGGAGGAGACAAATCTTGTGTAAGTATGCAGTTAGTATTGAACGCATGCCATTGACAAAGCCTAACAGGGCTGAAATGCGTTTAGTGTTCTTACTAGCCATTGCTGGGACAATTTTAGTCTCTTTCTGATATATTCTATTTTTAAACATAGCACGTCCATGAGAGGTGTCATCTCTGAATGAATATTGCAGTAAATTTGCCTTTCAATAATGTATCTACATTATTCAAATTTGAATAAAATGGAAAATAATTTTAATAAATCAACAAAGCCATGAAAGATTCTGGTCAAAAGGGAGAATTTCCAACTTACATGGGACAGATAATCCAATAAATGTCCAGCAATGTAACAATGAGCATTTAATATCAAAGAGAAAATAAACAATTTTGACTGTTGACAAAATAAATAAATATTAGCCTGAATAGAAGAACCCATCTGACTGACAAAGAAATTTGAAACGGCTTTTATTTTTAGACTGAGGTCAAATGGTTAAATCCATTCAACCATGTGGTCAATCAAAGAATGACAAAACGTAGGGTATTGTGAGAAGTATTTAAAAGATAAAAGGAGGTCATGTTGTTCTTGTTGTTGTTGTTGCCACATACTTTTGAATTTGATGCTACTTTAGTTTAGAAGCAGGTCATAAATTCCTTTTGGAATTTTACAGCCAGCTTCATCTATTTTTTAAAAATTTATTTTTGTACTTTGTTTTTGTTTTGAGACAAAATGTAACTTGAAGTAACTTTTACAGATCAATTTTTAGATATTATTTTCTGAACCTGGCAAAGGTATGTAGAAGATGCAAACTTTGATTTTGCACTACTTAAAAATTCTAGGGGTGCAAGTGTACCCTGTTCCTGGGTCCTCGTATGTGCATGATCTCATATCAAGATAAACAGCACATGACCTTGCAGGTGGGGCCCAGTTACAATTTTCCTCAGGCTGAGTGTCCCATCCTGCTCAAAAGGTCCCTGAATAAGGCTTGTTTAAGGATATTGAATGAAACACCCATGTTTCCAGAGGTGAATTATTCAAACCCCAAAGAATTCCTCTCGACAAATGACTATGATGCTCCCCTATTCCTTCTGCTCATGATCAGAGATGCACATATCATCAGCTACTAAGGGATATGCTCAACTGGTTAATGCCAAACAACTGACAAGCAAATCTGTGGTATTGAGCAGAATATTTGTTGTAGCCCATCTTTTTTACCAAAACAAAATCAGTTAAGATCAGAAGCCATGAGAGCCACTGCCTGGTTTTGCACCAGGGCAACAAAACATTATTATTGTTATTATTATTTGTTAAAAAATTATTTGTTTATGTAAATGTACGTGTTTGACAAAGCGAGCTCCCAGTTTGAAGTTCATTATTTCTTGAGTATCTCTAATTGATAACAATTTTGTTCATTCCACTGACAAAAGACTCTAAGATTTCTCTATCTGCTCTTTTACCTGGGCTGGAAAACAAAAATGTCTGTCTCTAACATTGCTCTAAATGTCTTTATAATTTAACAAATCACAATCTGCATTGTTGTTTGCACTTCAAACTTGTAGCTGAGGTGCTAGTAATAGTAGTTGTTGCAACCTCAATCTTGACAAAAATGTCAAGACAGGTTTAGAATGAAATACAGAATAATTTGCCATTTAAAAAGGCAGAAATAGTTTCAACTAAAATTCAATGGACACTCACCATTTAGTTTATAAAGTATTCAGTTTGTGCTTTCATTTAGTATGGTTTTGACCAATGTTTTGGTTTGAATTTTCAAATTTACATATACCAAAAATATTTGTTTTAATTTCCATTTTCCTTTCATTTCATTTATTTGATGGTTAGGTACACCCCACACTTACATTCTAATTCTAACATTCAAGAACTGCATTTTATATTTTTAATTTTTTTCTTTTTACTTTTTTTCAGTCATTGGACTGCAGCCACACTGGCACCATATTTTGTTGGGTTTAGTTAAACAAATTGATCTCAGTACTTCTTTTTCTAAACCTGGTTCTTATTTTAGTGGTTATATTGATGAATTACTAGTTACAGAAATGAAAGAAAATTAAGATTGATTATCAAGCAATTGGGGTAACAAACACAACACAATCATACACATACACATGCACACGCACATACACACACATGCGTGCGCACGTACACACACACACACACACACAGCAGGCTTCTGCACAGTTTTCTTCTGACAAATTCACTCATAAGATGTTGGTTAATCCTGAGCTATAATAGAAGACTTCTAGTGCAACGCTTTGAAGTGTTTGAAGGAGAACATTCAGTGAAAACAACCGGTTCTTGATAAATTGGATTCTTCATGATGACAATGCTTCCTGGCACCGAGCTCTTCTCACTCATGAGTTTCTTGCCAAAAACAACATGGTATCGCTTCTGTACCCACCCTAATCACCTGCAGACTTCCATCTCTTCCCCAAGATGAAAAGGCAGCTCAATGGTCATCATTTTAACACCATTGCTGAGATCCAGAGTGAATCACAGAACATCCTTGACTTGCTCATGGAAAACAACTTCCAGGCCAAATTCCAAAAGTGGTAGGGATACTGGGACCAGTGTATTGCTGTGCAAGGTAGCTATTTCAAAGAAGATGATGCTAAAACTAAGGTAAAAATGTTATTTTATATTGAACATAACTAGACCAGGAACTCTTTGGTACCACCTCATATTAACATAATTTCCATTTGCTTAGTGACTCATGAAACTAATTTTTCATGTCAGCAAAGGGACGATTGTATTATTTTTATTCAAATGTGATATTCCATACAAATACAATTGAAGGAGTCATAATTTTTCACTGCAGTGAGGAAAGTAGTGAAAGGCAGCTTAAAAACTATTTAAAGAGAATTTTACATAACTAATAAGAGAATTACTTGTTAATAACTGATCTTTAATCATTATTTTAGAATGGAATAGAGATAGCACCAGGTGTTTTCAAAATTTACATACATTTGAGTATTGCATTTAAATTGGAAAATTGTATCACAAAAACAGGAAAAAAAATTTACTTATGTATCTGCAAATGTTCGTAGTTTCTCTACAAATATTTTAGATTATTGCACTGAGAAAGTAAGGTAAAGATATATTAAAATACATCCTCCCAAATGATTTTCATATATTTATTATTATTATTATTATTATTATTATTATTATTATTATTATTATTAATATCATCATCATCATTATTATTGTTTTTGTTGTTTGTTTGTTTTTGCTCTTCAGTTAAAAGTTTTATTGCACTTAATATTTGCTTCTTCTTTGAAGGTTTATAAAACACACGTGCTCACACACACACACACACACACACACACACTCATACATGCATATATATATATGTGTGTGTGTGTACATATGATTTTAATTTGTTAAAAGAAAAACAAATTTCAAGTCATAAATTTATTGCCGAATTTTTAATAAAACCATTATAAAAACTAGGAAAATGAAATATTTGAGGGAATATTGGGAAATAAGTGTGAAAACATTTATAGGAAATTTATTTTAAGAAATTGAGAATGTTTAAATAAAATATTTACAACAACAACAAGAAATAATAATAAAGATGATTTTATTTTTATTGATTGTTCTGCAGGTTAGACATTACCACATGAAGTGACAAAATGTAACTAACTTTTTCCTCTGTGTTTATTCAATGTTATGTGGAGGTGCAATGGCCCAGTGGTCAAGGCAGCGGACCCGCGGTCATAGGATCACGGTTTCGATTCCCAGACCGGGCGTTGTGAGTGTTTATTGAGTGAAAACACCTAATGCTCCACGAGGCTCCGGCAGGGGATAGTGGCGAACCCTGCTGTACTCTTTCACCACAACTTTCTCTCTTACTTCCTGTTTCTGTTGTGCCTGTAATTCAAAGGGTCAGCCTTGTCACACTGTGTCACGCTGAATATCCCCGAGAACTACGTTAAGGGTACACATGTCTGTGGAGTGCTCAGCCACTTGCACGTTAATTTCACAAGCAGGCTGTTCCGTTGATTGGATCAACTGGAACCCTTGACGTCATAAGCGACGGAGTGCCAACAACAACATTCAATGTTATATATGTTGTACTGTACTGCAAAATATATATAATCTATATGTATACATATCTGCATATGTGTGTGTGTGTGTAAACATGAAAGTAGAAGACCATCAAGGTTCAGTTTTCAGTCTCCTTCTGTTTATCAATAGGGGAAACAGAGACACCTAGTTCAAATATTCTACCTCTTTAATGTTCAAACTGGCTGGATTTGGCCTTTCATACCTAATCAACAAAGTTTTTCTGAAAAACAAATAAACAGTTTATCGAAATTCCCAAAGCTACAAGATAATGCATGATCAATTCAAAACAAGGTGAATAAATAAGCATTACATTTGACAGAGTAATCTGATGTTAAAGGGTTTAAAACTGACAGTCCATGGGAACTCTATATCCTAATGATCTTAGGTGAATCTGTCATGGAATTTGAGCGGAAATTCCAGACATACAGAAGCTAAACCTGGAATCAAGAAACCTTGATGTAAACTTATCGAAGACTAAGACCTTTCTGAATAGGAAAGACAGGATCCTGGCAACTTCAGAGAGATGGTGTTACTTGATATGCAGAAAAAAGGTAGATATATGCTATATGCAATATAAGCTATGGACACTCAAAAAAAGCAATGGAATCACAGGCAGATTAACAGAGAAGATTAGCTTCACATGTAACAGATGCAGTGGAGCAGTCTGGACAATGTGCACATAGATTCTCTTAATTGTCCAGATGGCTCACAAAAAGTAGTCAATAGCTTTTGTTACATAGGAACTGTGTTTAGCAGAGAAAATGGTTATTCTGAAAGTATAGTACCTAGAATAAGAATGAGTTAAAGAAAGTTCAGGGAGCGACTAACATTGCTGGCAATCAAGGTCTTTTCCTCCAGAGTGAAAGCCATATTATGTGGTGCTTGTGGTAAAACTGTGATGTTGCCTGGTATTGAGACATTGGCCCCGAATGCAGAGGACCTAAAAGACTGGAAAGAAATGAAGTTAGCATGCTCTTTTGGGTGTGCAATATAAGAGTGCATGAGTAACAAAGTACAAATGCATTAAGAGAGAAAAACTAGGCATGAGAGGAATCAGATGTAGTGTGTATGTGAGAAAACTGTGCTCGTATGGCCATGTGAGGACAACTGTATAGAGAACTGCTGATTACTTATTGTGGATGGAGCTTGTAAAAGAAGGAGATCCAGGGAGACATGGAGCAAAGTGGTTGAGGCTGATCTCAAGAACTTGAACCTCTTGGAGATGACAAAGGACTGGAATAAGTGATAATATGTGGTTCTGGAGAAAATCCACCCACCTTAGCAAAACTGAGATTCTGGAAGCACAATGTATACATATATACACAACTAACTCACCACTCTATTTCCTCATCAAGACATTTCTCCTACCCATCACCTTTTTAAGTACAGTATTCTGCTGCTCTAGTTAAATGTGAGCAGAAATGCATACTTCACCAGCTTTTCCCTGATACCACTCATCTTTTTCATCACTAGAAATATTTCACTTGTTATCCATTCTTCTTTTATAATATTGTCCTCTCCACCCATTTTTTACATTGATCACCCTCAACTGCATGTCATTTCCATCTCCCGATCTCAGTCATCCTTCTCCTATTAACTGTGCCGTTATTATCCTACTACTTTTCACCACACCTCTTTCTGCACTGTCAGTCATTTCCTACTCTCCCACTAACTCATGTGAATCACTGGCCACCCTCACCCACTTATCCTGGTTTGTTAAAATACATACCAGTAATATACTGAGGTCAGTTTAACTGATTGTTTCCTCTACTGAGGCATTTGCAACCTTGTTCCACTTGGATAAATTATTTACATACAAGTAATATGTTGTGGCCTATGTAACTGTCTATTCCTTCTGCTAAAACATTTGTAGCCTTGAGCCAGTTAGATAATTTAAATATAAGTATTAGCTCAATGAAACAAAACATGTCTTATCTCCAAAACGTTTCTTATCTGTTTCAAACAAATCAAAATAAGCATATCTTAATAAACCAGTATGTTTAACACAATATAGAATTATGACAGGCATGGCCAATATGGCAATAAGTTCACCTCTCAACCACATGGTTCCGAGTTCAGTCCTACTGTGGAACCTTGAGAAAGCGTCTCCTACTATAGTCCTGGGCCAACCAAAGCCTTGTGAATGGATATGATAGATAGAAACTGGAAAAATCTCATTGTATTGTTTTACTTGTTTTAGCCATGCAGGAGTAACACGCGCACACACACACACACACACACACACACACACGCACGCACACACACACACACAGAGTTAAAGGGTAGTGCAATCTGAAAGACCCCCGGTATAGGAAGTTAGTAAGTTTCAAGAAGTACACAACTAGTATTGATGACAAAAAAAAACAACAACAATATATAATAAAAAGAGAGTTTAATTAATATTGTATGTTATACACTTTGTCCACTATTGCACATGACAATATAAACAACTCAAAGGTAGTCAGGCCTGAGGATTAGTTAAATAGCTTTTGTGCATGTTACAAGTTGTGTCCACAGTTTCTTCCCTAACCCCACCTCACAGCCTGACTCGTTCTCCTGCTCCCACTCATGCTGCTGTACTTGCCCCTACCTCTCCAACACAATCGTCCCCACAGGCACCCATCATTATCCCTAACACATCACCAACTCCTTTACCTGCACTTCCAGTAACATCATTTACTGCATCTCTTGCTCTTTCTTCCCTTCCCTGCACATTGGTCAAATGGGATGCTGCTTGGCTAATTGGTTCGCAGAGCATCTCTGAGACATCAGACTCGGCCATGACTCCCCGGTCTCATGCCATTTCCACTCTACCAGTCATTCACTACAACATCTGACTGTGTTCAGACTATTTTGCACTATTCAAATTGGATGAATAATGACTTATATGAGACATTTATATGAAGTATTTCCACATGTAGATAGAGAGATTGACAGATAGAAAGTTAAAGGGAAGGATCTGATTTGATGAAGTTGAACAGACTTGTGTAAATATTTATTATCTCTTGATCAGCTGCACTGGATTTTGTGTGATAAAAAAAAAGTGACTTTTAATTATGAACTTTGTAGAAGGAAGTGTGCAGAAAACAAGGAAAAGGAAATAATGGAGAATTAGTAAAGAGATGTGGTAAAGTGCAAAGAAGAGCAAAAAGTAATCTCAGAATATTCTGGGAAACTTTAGAAATAATGAGAGAAAAATAAAAATGGTTAGAAACAAATGGTGAGGAAATTGAAGAAAAAATATTTTAGAAATACAAAAAAAAAATTGAGGTAATAAACAATGAGAGGAAGAAATGAAATAAGTGAGAAGATCTGGTAATGGATTATGGTTCTTGCCTGAGAGCTTAAAAAAATATAAATAAGAAAACTAAATTATCAAAAGTAATTAAAAAGTGAGGAATGAAAAAAAGAATATATAAATGCATATATAGAAATAATGTAGAAGAAATATACTCACAGATGAATGTGGAAGTGATATGTGTATAAAAGGGAGAGAGAGAGAGAGAGGCAAGCAGAGAGAGTATTTCAATACATTTCAAGACAAAATATTTCAATCAATTGAAAAAAAGTTCAAAATTAATTCTTTTGTTACTATTCATTCAGAATTCAAAAGTTAGCTTCCTAAGTTGACACCAAAAATAGAATAATATAATCTACTTGAAAATGAAAATTCAATTTTTGAACTGGTAACATTTGATCTGTAAGAATACGACTGCAAAAAGAATAAACAACAACAAATAAGAAATAATAAAAAGAATATAAATCATTTGTACTCAAATTAAACCGAAAAAAAATTCATCAGTAGTTGAAAAATGTAAAAGAAATAAAAATAATATTGTTACATATTTCAAGATCCAGAAATAATTAAAACTTGATATTTAAAACATTTAAAATTAGTATACTTATTTTTATGCAGACTTATGACATTAATTGGCCTCCAATTGTCTTACAAAATGTTGGTAGGGAACTTTTATGGTGATTCTTGCTTTCATTATCAATATCATCTTTCCATCTTACTTGTCTCAGTCATTGCACTGCAGCTATGCTGGGGTATCATTTTGAATGGTTTAGTTGAACAAATCAACCACAGTTCTCAAGCAGTGGAGGAGATAAACACAAAACACACAAGCACACACACACACACAAATATATCATCATCATCACTTAATGTCTGCTTTCCATGTTAGCATGGGTTTGGACGGTCTGACATGGAGTTGGCTAGATGCCTTTCCTAATGCCAATCACTTAGTATATATATGTGTGTGTGTGTGTGTGTACACACATGCACACATACACACACATGCACATACATACAAAAGCCATCCACAAAGGAGGGAGAAAGAAGAGGAAGATGGAGGAGGGAGGGAGAGACAAGGAGAAAGGGAAGGAGGGGAGAGGGAATGGGAAGGAAAGAGGAAAGAGAAAGGAAGAGAAGAGATGGAAGTGAGAGGTATTTGACTTGACTGGAAACCAATATGTGATGGTTTATTCCTTTGTATTAAAGGAAAACACAAATATGGTCACACAACCCCTAAGATTATGAAAAGCATGCAAAAGTGAAAGCAAAGTAATCTATACACAATTGTTTTCTTCAATGTTTCATATTAAAATATTAAAACCTTTGCAGCTTATTAAACTCCCAGAAGATTTATAACTTCCTCATAACAGTTTCAATGAATAATTAAGATATCTACCCAATTGCCAGTAAGCAATTTGTTCTACGTGCTAACGATTTTGCCTGCTTGCTAACTTTAATATCTTAATAATAATAAAATGGAATATCTTTTAACTTTATCTGCTTTTCTTTTATATATTTCTATCATTGGACTGCAACCTTACTGGGGTACTGCTAAGTTATGGTGACATAAACAAACTAATGCCAGGTGCAGTGGGGGACAAACACAGCACAGACACAAAGACACACACACATGATGGGCGTCTTTCAGTTTCCAACTGCCAAATCCATTCACAAGGTTTTGGTCAGCCTGGGGCTATAGCAGAAGACATTTGCCCAGAGTACCATGCAGTGGGACTGAACCCGAGACCAAGACCATAGGTTTGGGAAGCAAGCTTCTTAACCACACAGCCATGCTTCTGCCTATAGATATATCAAAAAAAGTAATAATAATTTTATGTAATAAAACTACAAATAATTCTTTAGCTGTTTATTTACATTCATATATTTTCTTTTATTCAGGGCATGACTTACAGAGAATTTCTTTATTTACCAGACTAATACTTCCTAGTCTTCAAATAATACCTTCTATCAACTTGGTTATTTAAACAAGAGCTTTTAAGAAAAGGAGTGAATCTTTGTTTATGCTGTTATTCTAAATGTGTCTTTATTGTAAATTAATATTTCAGATCACATGAGGGAATAAAATCATGTGTCTTGAAAATGGTTATGTTAAACTATACTTGAGGTAAATAAGTTAAGTAACAGCTAAAAGATGAGTTAGGAAATTGGTTGAGTAGGCCAATATTTCCTCCATTTAATTTTAATCAAATAATTTGATAGTTCTCTTTTCTTTTCTTTCTTTGATGTAAAACGTCCAACAATCTAATAAAAATACAGCAATAATATGTGCTCAAGATGGCATAGAAGATAATGAGAAGTTCTTTCAAGTGTTTTATTGTTAGTTATGCTTGCAAATATTTGTACTTGCAAAACAACTTTGCAGGCTAATTGAATATTTTGGTTAGAGTAAATTTACTATGCATATAAAATGTAAATTATCCTTCACACACACACACACACACACACACACACACACACACACACACACACACACACACACACACACACACACACACACACACACACACACACACACACACACACACACACACACGCACACACACACACACAAATCATCATTGTTTTTAATATATACATTTTCATGCTGGCATGGATCAGATAAAATTTGTCAAGTCAAATATTTTATGGCCAGATGTTCTTCTGGTCACCAATCTTCAACTGCTTCCAAGCTAAGTAACGGTTATTTAGTTCATTAAATATGAAAACTCAATGGCTGGACAGGACTTCATGACAAATTTCATTATTTTCTATGAATAGTAACTGTTTTTTTATAATCAATAAGAAAGGGAGACATATAAATACATATAAAAACACATGAACATGCACATCACGCATGCATGCATCTATCCATCCATCCATCCATACATACATACATACATACATACATACATACATACATAGATGCATGCATGCATAGGAGTTTGTAAATCCAGTACCCAAGATACACTTTCAGTTTCATACCTATTATTATTAGAGTAACAGGATACATGCCAACCCATCTGGAGTAAAGTATGACTGAACTTGGAATCTAGGGAAGAAAATGCAAATCCTTAATTCATAAGCGACAAATAATCTCAATACCTGGGACTATAAAAATCAGCAAGACCTTATGATTTAAAAGTTGACGGTTAAATCAAGTCAGGGGCTGGTCAAAATTTACTCTAAATTAAAAAAAGAAAGAGAAAACATACATACAAGCATGCATACACACACACACACACACACACTCTCTCTCTCTCGCTCACTCACACACACACATATGTATGTATGTACAGCTTCTTTTACAGTTTCTATCAGTCAAATTCACAAGGTACCATTGGTTGGCTCAGGGCCAACGTATAGAAGAAACTTGCCTAAGGTGGCACACAATGGGATTGAACTGATATGTGCTTGCAGAGAAACTTCTTAACCACACAGCCATATGTGCAGTTAGTATTGTGAGACTATGGATTTGTGCCTGAAAACTCTTCATTTAATCTTGTTGCTGTGACTATAGAAACCTATATGTAAATGCCAGTTGAAAAACTCAGCTCTTGAGACTGCATTTGAAGGCGCTGTCTTCCAATCAAGTCATGGTGCTGTTTCTCTGCTGTTTTGCTTTTCATCATCCACAACACCAGCCACTCCTCTAATCTTTTTGAATTTTTATCTCATTCCCATCTCCTACAAGATCAATCACCTGTAATATTCTCCAACCTTTTAATGATCATGTAAACAGGCTTCACAAGTCTCAAGCAATTATTGAAATGTAGATGGGGATTGTTCTTGTGTTCACTTGCTAATGGGCAATTCTCTATACAGCAGGCCTTACATGATCCTCCCATCTGACATGCAGTGTATATGGACCAACCAGGAGACTGGGTGTCTTAGCACGATTCAGGACATCATTTTTGGTAACTTGGTCAGTCCACTTGACTTCCAGAATCCAATACTTGGCTGCATAGATAGAAGGTGATGAGATACTGCTCTTGTGTAGAGTAGATGCTCTAGATCTCATTGCAAGTTTTATAGACTGCCATTTTGGTA
>NC_068982.1:48122375-48124480 GCF_001194135.2 Octopus bimaculoides | reverse complement strand
CTAGATCTCATTGCAAGTTTTATAGACTGCCATTTTGGTATGCTTACTGTTCCCCCAGATACTTATTGTAAGCCTGGTTAGCACTGAGACTGCTCTACCAACGTCTGTTAATCTCAGACTCTAGGGAGGAGTTGCCCATGATGATACAGCCAAGTAAGTGAACTCATGGACTATACGGCCAAGTAAGTGAACTCATGGACTATCTCCAGATTGATCACAGTTGTTGGTAGTAATGGTAGAGGAATACTCAACACCTTAATTTATCACTTCTGTTTTCTTTAGAGATGTTTACGCTGAAAACTTTTTCAAGACAAGTTTGTTTCAAGACAGGCTGAGTCCTTCTAGCTCTAAGACTAAAGTCACTAAGCACTAATCTATGTTGGGTTGTACATATTATTCACTAGAGAAGGACTTCGCATACAAATCAACTGTCTATCACCCTTTCTGGAGAGTATGTTGTTAATCTGGTTTATGTGTCCACCATATTGATAGATGGTCAGTTGCTGGCCGGTTTTCTGAAATTGAGTTGTCATTGTTGCCAAGTGTATTTGATGTACTAGGCAAATGTTACCATCGGTAACATTTTCACCAAAGCCAGTAATATAATATACTTTTAACAATATATATCATCATGATCATCATTTAACGTCTGTTTTTCATGTTGGCATGGGTTGGGTAGTTTGATATGGTCCAGTGGGCCACAGGTTTGTGTCAAGCACCAGTGGCAGCTTTGACATGGTTTTTTATGGCTGGATGAACTTCTAATGCTGTCAACTTTGCAGTGTGTACTGAGTGCTTTAATGTATCATCTGACTAGTGACATTGCCAGTTAACCTGTAAGACAGATACAGTGGAAGGAAGAGGTATGTAAATTTGATTGTAATACCAATAATATTCTACAGGGCTTCCAAACGATTCTAACAAAAGTAGATGATGCACAGTACATGATAAACTGGTCAGATATTGAAAAAAGCCATGATACCAACAGGTCCACTAGATGCAAACTCTACCTAACAGGAAAACTTAATATCTACACTGGCAAGGATTGTGTGCATTTAAACAAAACGTCTGAACTGGTTTAAAAGTGATAACATGAGGATCTATATCTGTCCAACAATAAATGAGATATAACTAGATCTATACAGATCAATCACCAATGAGAAAAAAAGACTTTCACAAAATAAGAAAATTACTAGCACTTCAAATAAAAGTTTTACAAGAATCATCTCATAAACTTTATCACAAAACATATCACACACCATCATAATTATGTTTACATATAATTTTTCCATTATCTTTGTTTTCTGTCTTTGTTTTGGCTCATTATATCTATAATTTTTATTAACTTAATTTTATCTATAATTCTTATTTCATTTTTATCTGAAACATTTAAGTGCATGTATATCTACATTTATAATTATATATTTAAATATACATATTATATGTTTACTCTTTATGCATGTGGATTTTTTTCATTATAGAGCATATACGATTTATTTTATAGTTCATACATTTCTTTCATCATATATTATCTTTTCATTAAACACATTTCTTACAATCATGCTTCTTGTAAAATACATAATATAATAAACATCAATATAAGTAGTGCATATATGAACATAAACAGTATATATAAAATATGTAGTAAGCATATACACATTATATGAAATAAAACAAAAATAAAAGAAATATAACAGAAATAAAACATACAATAATATAATGTAATGCAATATAATGTGATATAAAAAAGAGGAACACATATAATAAATATTACGTTTATCTTTTTTATATCACATTGCATTATATGTTGTGTATTCTTTTACATATTTCAGTCATTTGACTGTGGCCATGATGGAGCACCACCTCAAAGGGTTTCAGTTGAAGAAATTAACCCTAGGACTTATTATTTGTAAGCCTAGTACTTATTTTATCAGTGTCTTTTGCCAAACCACTGAGTTACAAAGATGTAAGTACACCAACATTGGTGTTGTCAAGCAATGGTAGGGAGGCAAACACAGACACAAAGACACACATGCATAAATATATATACATACATATATATATATATATATATATATATATATATATATATATATATATATATA
>NC_068982.1:48111095-48113702 GCF_001194135.2 Octopus bimaculoides | reverse complement strand
ATGTTGTTGTACTTGGGGATGGTCATATTGCCAGTTTAGCCAATAAAAACACACGCACTGTATATTTGGTGTTAATTTGCTTCAGCTTTATATTACATTATATTACATTAATCCTATTTCGGCCAGAGTTCTTTCGTCACACTTCTGTGACCTCATCAGTGGTCCTTTGCTTTCTTCTTTCTTATGTGTGTCTCACCTTGCTAACTATCAGCCATTTTGTATTTTGTATTCCTATTGTATGTGTCTACGCATGCGTATCCCTCAATGTGTGTATGTTTTTGTAAGTGCATGTGTGTGTATGGGGAGTGCCTGTATTATCTATATCCTCTGTTAATACATGTTCGTTTGTTTTTGTTTTTGTTTTATTTATTTACTTGTTCATGTGTTTATACCTACTTTTTTTGTATTTAATTTAATTTTGTTAACGTATGTAGTATTTAATTCCATTTGTTTATCTATGTATTGTATTGTGGACAACTGGATACCACACAAACTGAACAAGCACATCATCTTGAAATTGTCACAGCATAAAAGCAATCCATTTTTGCATCATATTGTTACATGTGATGAAAAATGGATTCTTTTCAACAATAGCAAGCGTTCTGCATGGTGGTTGGATTGAGACAAATTGCCAAAACACAATCCAAAAAGAATATTCACCAAAAAAACTAATGGTGTCTGTTTGATGGTCCAGCGCTGGTGTCAGCCACTACAGTTTCATGAGACCTGGTAAGTCAATTACAGTGGATGTATGCATCAACCAAGTGGATGAAATGATGAGTGAACTTGCAATTAAACAACTGAGATTGGTCAATAGAGACAGGCCAATTCTCTTGCAAGACAATGCTCAACCACATGTTGCACAAAGAATGCTACTCAAGTTGTAGGAACTGAACTGTGAGTATTCACCAGACTTTGCACCAACTGACTATCGTGTTTTCCAGGCATTAGACAACTTTTTGCAAGGAAAAAACTTCAAATCTGAAGAAGATGCAAAAACAGCCTTTTGTGATTTCATCACCTCTTGCGCTCCAGAATTCTTCGCTATCAGAATAAATAAGTTACTTATAAAATGACAAAATTGTGTTGATAACTTAGGTGTGTGCCTGATTAACTGCATTGCTTTTTGTTGAGATAAAGTAAAATAAACTTTCAGTTCAAAATCAGACATTTCATTCTTGATGACTTGATACATATACTGCAAGTGTTATGTATATTTATTGTACATGCTGATATCTGTCATACTTGCACTGTATATTTGATGGTTTATATTTCATTATATAATTCATACGAAGTTTTATTATTAAAAATTCTATTATTTCTTATATTTTATGATATACTTTATACCTATAAATCATTTTTATACATATATCTTTATTACATTTCATTCCTATCATTCATTCATTCTAATATTCATTTTATATATTTTTATTCCCTTTATTCATTTGAATAAATATTTATTATATATTAATATTTAATGCATATTAAACATGACACATTTAATATACGTTATACATCATCTGTTTTAATTTTTTCATTAATTTTTTTCTCACTATTTTTTTCAGCAAATTCATTTCAATATTCTTTTCCACTACGCATGGACAGAAAGATGCATGTGTGTGTGTGTGTGTGTGTGTGTGTGTGTGTGTGTGTGTGCACGTGTGTGTATATATGTGTATAGAGAGAGTGAGAGAGAACAAGGAAGAGAGAGAGATGTATAAGGATGTGTGTATATCTTTATTTTATTGCATTTATATATCCAAATGTATGTATGGCAACAGGCATGTAGAAGTGAGTGTGTGCATGTATATACACAGAGGCACAGCATAGTTGTGAAGTTAGACATTTGCTTGCCAACCTCATGGTTTTGGATTCAGTCCCAGTGTGTGGTACTTTGGGCAAGTGCCTTCTGCTACAGTCCCAGGCCAACCAAATCATTGTGAGTGAACATGTTAGACAGAAAGTGTGTAGAAGCCCATTATGTGTGTGTGTGTGTGTGTGTGTGTGTGTGTGCGTGCATGTGAGTGTGTGTGCGTGTGCCTGTTTATCCTCCCACACCACTTGATAATCAGTGTTGGTTTATTTATGTCACCATAACTTAACAGTTCATCGAAAGAAACCAATTAGAATAAGTAGCCTTCAAGGCAGTGCCCCAGCATGGCAACAATCTAGTAATTGAAACCAGTAAAAGATAAGAGATTCCATATAAGATTCCTACTGAGGGAAACTCTATGTGCTAGAAATAGGGGTCAATTGACCCTATAGTTATTCAAAGGGGAAAAGACAAGAACCATGTACTCTAGATAGACATTGATGGCTACAATGTTTTGATTATTGGTTTATTTGATTGAGAGTGAATTTAGGCTAAACAACAACATTAACAAGACTTAAAAGGCAGATATATGAGGTAATTTCTTTCTATTTTGGGTAACTTATTATCCCCAACCTATTGCTATAATGAAAGATGATGACTATGAACAGAAATATGATTATAACTGTCTCCACCTGAACGCCTAAGTAGCTAACCTGAGATTAGTATCAACTTTCAATTTCTATATCACATAACTTCATCAATATTACCATATATATATATGTATGTATGTATAT
>NC_068982.1:48107274-48110797 GCF_001194135.2 Octopus bimaculoides | reverse complement strand
TAAACAACAACATTAACAAGACTTAAAAGGCAGATATATGAGGTAATTTCTTTCTATTTTGGGTAACTTATTATCCCCAACCTATTGCTATAATGAAAGATGATGACTATGAACAGAAATATGATTATAACTGTCTCCACCTGAACGCCTAAGTAGCTAACCTGAGATTAGTATCAACTTTCAATTTCTATATCACATAACTTCATCAATATTACCATATATATATATGAGGGGAATATCATTTATTTAAGGTGATCAATTCAAAGCCATTACAAGATCATAAAGAAAAGAGAAAAGGATACAGCAATTATGGAAAATGTACAACGATTGGAAAATAAGCTTAATAACTAAGAAAAGGGTTTAAACATACCTGTCAGTCAAATATGATTACTAAATTATTTGTGCGATTGTCAGATTGACCGATAAGACAGTAACAATGAAAATATCACAAATTACCAGTGCAAGCATTGATTGTTAAAAATAAAACATGAAATGCCACTTTTATAACTACATTCTGAGATTGGAGACAATACAAAATAAATTTGAATAATATCACTATAGGTGCAGGCATGGCTGTGTAGTAAGAATCTTGCTTCCCAACCGCATGGTTCTGGGTTCAATCCCATTGCATGACAGATTGGGCAAATGTCTTCTACTATAGCCTTGGGTCAACCAGAGTCTTGTGAGAGGATTTGGTTGACTGAAACTGAAAGTAGCCCATCATATATATATATATATATATATATATATATATATATATATATATATATATATATATATATATATATATATATATATATATCTTGTTGGCACTCTGTCGCTTACGACGTCGAGGGTTCCAGTTGATCCAATCAACGGAACAGCCTGCTCGTGAAATTAATGTGTAAGTGGCTGAGCACTCCACAGACATGTGTACCCTTAACATAGTTCTCGGGGATATTCAGCATGACACAGTGTGACAAGGTTGTCCCTTTGAAAATACAGGTACAACAGAAACAGGAAGTAAGAGTGAGAGAAACTTGTGGTGGAAGAGTACAGCAGGGTTCACCACCATACCCTTCCGGAGCCTCGTGGAGCTTTAGGTGTTTTCACTCAATAAACACTCACAACGCCCGGTCTGGGAATCGAAACAGCGATCTTATGACTGCGAGTCCACTGCACTAACCACTGAGCCATTGCGCCTCCACAGGGTTGGCCAAAAGTCACCTGACAATAAATCAAAATTCCATAAATACTATCTGTAATTCTGTATTGACTCAAATGGGAAAATGTTTTGCTCAAGAAGGACATCAGTTTGAACAATTTTCATGATGTTTCATATTTAGATGCTTTTATTAAATTCATTCAGTTGTTAAACATAAATAAATCTTGAAATTAAATGCTTTTGATCTACTGTCAGGTGACTTTTGGCCAAAATGTATGTGGGTGCGTGTGTGTGTGTGTGCGTGCGTGTGTGTGTGTGTCTGTGTCTGTCTGTCTATCTGTCTGTGTTTGCCCCCCTGCCATCGCTTGACAACCAATGCTGGAATGTTTTTGTCCCTGTAACTCAGTGGCTTGGCAAAAGAGACCGATAGAATAAGTATTAGGCTTACAAAGAATAAGTCCTGGGGTCGATTCCTTTGACTAAAATTTTTTGATTTAGAGATTTCTTTGTCTTAAGAAAGTCTTTGACTAAGCATGTTCATTTATATATTTATTTACATATTTTGTATTTCTTGCAGTATTTCTCTTTCATTTTATTTTTCCCCCCTTGCATGTTTTCGCTGTCAATTTTGTTCAGAATTATGAGATTTGGTCTTTGATTTCCTGTCTTTCTGTTCGTATTTTCTCTTTAGATGTTCCTGTATCAAACATTTTGCAAACGTACCCAGTGTAACTAGTATAGAAACTGCATAAATTAGATGGTTTATACACAGTAGTATTCATGTTTGCATTCACTTCTAATCTGAACATGATGGCTAAGTTTGTTGTTGCTATGTTACTTTATCATGTTCTTTGTTTCATTCTTAGTTTCTTTTTCTTTCTCTTTTTTTCTTCAGCAAAGTGCTGTGGCTTTGCTCCTTGGTCCACAGAACGAACTTCTATCGACTCAAATTCCTTGTAGCATTGGTTAAGTCTTGTAAATATGCAACATTTATGGCTACATTTTTTACAATACTTCATGAAATAGAGACAGAGCCAATCTTATATGAACATCATGTTTTACAAGTGCTTGAGGTCTTCCATAGATATATGAGTATTTGGCTGATCTTGCACATCACTGCAATTACACATGGATGAGTTGATTCTTCATTTATGCCTGAGTTGAGCAGAGAGCTGTAAAAACAACTATTAGGAGAATCACGTTGGTTTGAGTATGAAACTGTGAAAATGGCTTTGAGAGAGGAATTCACCAGGAGCTGTAACAAATGAGGTCTCAATTCCCTCTGGTTTTTCAAGCTAAAAGTCTCTGTATTTAAGGCCTTCATTGAAAGAAAATTCTAGAGCTTATCACATGAACAATAAGTTCTGATTAGCTGAAATGAGGTCTGCATGTGTGATAAACTCGTGATTCACATGCGATCGGAAATGGAGTTGGGAAAACAACTGCCATATCCTTAACTGTTTTCACCTTGACTTTATTGTCATAAGCAAAATTTCAAACAGAAGGTTTTCCCATACTTTGATCTTTTACATATTCTATTGTAATCATATGTTCCTTTGATTGATTTAATTATTTTTAGTTCTCGGTCTATCGTTGTGGTTTATGTTTTCAATGCTTTAATATTACTATTTTCATTTTTTATAGCTTTTTTTAATTTCTTGAATGTTTTTTTTTTTTTCTTTCATTGGTATTATTTTAATGATATGTTCTGTCTGCTATCATATGTAAATGTCTGATGCCTGATATCAATCCTGATATCATTTTGGTTTTCAGAATGTATTTACTTAAATTAGCAAGTCTGTTTGGAAGATACAAAGTTATTTCTAGATCGAGGTTTTTTTTTTATATCAGATGTTGTAGTAATCTTATTCTACAAGCAGAGCATAGCTGTAAAATATATATGTTCAGTAAAAACATATTCCACTCAAGATAGTTTAAACATTTCTGTATTATTATAAATGTCACCTGTGTATCTTAAGATATATACATCATTGACAGGCACGATGTTATAGTTTATATGTAAGTGAATATTTATCCATTGACATGTTCCATTCAAAGCATAATATATATTTAATCAAGACCCCACCACCACCACTGTTTTAGAAAGCAACAAAGGACCTAATTATGAACATCATTTCTTAGATAAACAGTAAGATGAGAGAGTCATGGCTGGAATGGTGTTGATCACAAGTTTTCATGGACAAACAACATTATTTTCATCCACAATACTATATATATATATATATATATATATATATATATATATATAACAAATTAAGGATATCCAGAGGTAATGCAGTATGATCGTTTCAAGCAACTCCATTTAATTGAACAAATGCAATCATTACATCAATTTAAATGCATGTAATGATTTCATTG
>NC_068982.1:48105837-48106912 GCF_001194135.2 Octopus bimaculoides | reverse complement strand
TATATATATATATATATATATATATATCTTAGGTTCTTGTAAGGAATAAAGTTAGGGTATTTCCAGAGAAGCTCTCAACCTGAGTTCTGGGCTATGAACACTGAATTTTCACTTCTGCATAAAGTGGCATTGCAAGCAGAGTTGGTGCAGAAACAATTGTAAGAAATTATTGTTCCTCCCACATGATCAGTGTTCGGCCAAGCATTATCTTTCTTTCTTGGCTTGACCACTGCCTTCACAACACCTTATTTTCCTCTATGTTCTTCTATGTTTGAGCCTTAAGGCTTCCACTTTACATGACAGCTCAATTTAACTTGTCCTTATAAGATGAAAGACACCTGTCATTGTTATTACCGTTTGTATTTGTAACCATGTAACATTTTCTCCATTTTCTCGTTTTTTTGTCTGTATTGTCATATATATTCGCTTGCTTTCTTCCAAAAATTTAATACCCTTAGCTTAGATTATTAGGACCTGCCAATTGTGAACAGTCACAAGTGTAACAGGCCGAAACTGCAATGATGATTGGAAGCTTGACTGATGAAAGAAAGCCACGAATGTTCTGCCCTGGTTTTTCTTGTCTGTCTTTGTATCATCTGTCTGTACATATGTTTTTATTGCCGTCTGTTACGCTCTTATTCTCTTATTCTGCTTTTTTTTAATGTATATATATGCACAGTCATGCAGGAAGTAAATAGACACCGTTAATTTTCAAAATCTTTTATTTGATATTAATTGGTTGAAGGAGAAGTTTTCTTCTAGCTGCTTATCCATAAAACCCAAGCTTATACAGATATGTAACACACGTTCTTGGACTAACTTCTAGCTGTTTTGCAATGTCAGAAGCCTTCAAATGGGGTTCATTTTCCACAATTCTCTTCAAACAGTGACGCTTCCTTTCCGGGGCCTAGGTCAGCCAGGGTGAGAATCTGTTGATTCTTTTCCTTGGCCTTTGAATTGCACTATAATTCTATTAACAGTAGCAAGAGGAATTTGAAGATTTCCAGCAATTTTTCGCTGGCTAAGACCAGCCTCAGATTACCCAACAATACGACCCCTTTGAAAATCTGACAGT
>NC_068982.1:48100198-48105420 GCF_001194135.2 Octopus bimaculoides | reverse complement strand
TATATATATATATATATATATTCTTTTATTTGTTTCAGTTATTTGACTGCAGCCATGCTGGAGCACCACCTTTTAGTCGAACAAATCGACCCCAGGACTTATTCTTTGTAATCCTAGTACTTATTCTATCGGTATCTTTTGCCGAACCGCTAAGTTATGAGGACATGAACGCACCAACACTGGTTGTCAAGTGATGGCGGAGCGACAAACACAGACACACAAACACACACATGCACACACACACGCACACACACACACACACACATGCAGATATACATAGATATATATATGATGGGCTTCTTTCAGTTTCTGTCTACCAAATCCACTCACAAGGCTTTGGTCAGCCCGAGGCTATAGTAGAAGACACTTGCCTAAGGTGCCATGCAGTGGGACTAAACCCAGAACCATGTGGTTGGTAAGTAAGCTACTTACTACACAGCCACTCCTACGATCACTATCCCTTACAGCTGTTTCAATTATACACAGTGAAATTAATTAAATATTAAATTCATATTTCTGAGCACAATCTCTTCAGAGGGAAAAAAAATATACTCCTAGAAGTTATGTATGTTTGTTTGTAGATTCATCACAGCAGACTATATATATATATATTTATATATATGTATGTATGTATATATATTTATCAGGTTTTTTTTCTTGCTTCAGTCATTAGCCTTCAAGGATTTCTAGTCAAGCAAATAAACATCAGGGTTATTTTTTTTTTAAGTCTGGTACTTATTTCATTGTTCTCTTTTGCTGAACTGCTAAGTTACAGGGATGTAAACACATGAAAACCAGTTGTCAAGCAGTGTTGGGGAACAAAGACAGACACAAAACACATACACATATGTGCACATATATATGACAGGTTTCTTTCAGTTTCCATCTACTAAATCCACTTTGGTCAGCCCAAGGCTATAGTAGAACTGAACCTCGAGTCATTGAACTGAACCATGAATCATGTGGCTGAGAAGCAAACTTCTTGCCACACAGCAACACACACAGACACATACACACACATGCTCTCAAAATATGTTTTATTTTTAGTGAGCTCAGAGCGATGAAATTATTTCAACGCACACACCTACCTACTCACACATGCTTACACACACAAACACACACACACATTCACACACACACACACACACACACCACACACACACACACACACATTCACCTCCACACACAACCCATGCACTTTCAAAACAGAAAAGTCCAACAGAGAGAATAAAAGCTAGAACAAAGCTGTCATCAATTAATATTGTATTTATATTCTTTTCAAATTTCAATTATTATTATTATTGTTGTTGTTGTTGCTGCTGTTGTCGTCGTCGTCATCATCATCATCATCGTCATCACCATCACCATTACTATTATTATTATTATTATTTATCATTATTATTATCATCTAGAAGAACAATCCAGACTTTTCTGTAGAAAAGATTAGCAGCTCACATTTAATACGTAGCATTGAGAGAAAGTTACAGCTTAATTGTTTCGAGTGATATGGATTAGTTAAAACTGACTAGTAATCTCGCTACTGTATTAAATACAAAGATTAACAAATAAAGATTAACTATAAAATATTCACTATTGTTTCCATAGATTATTTATATTATTTTGATTTTGATTTTAAGATAAGTGAGCACCAATTTGGTCCAGTTTTATAGATATCTATTTTTTAGCATTGCTTCTGCTATTGTTGCAATGAATCTGTTAGCTTTAACTCTTTTTTTGTTTTGTTTTGTTTCTAGATTAAATTTTTAGATGCATCTAAAGATTGTAGGTATATGTGTATGTGGGAGGGGTAATTTTTATAAATTAACCCTTAACTTTGGTTGCACTTCAATTAAAAGTCATCTAATGTAATTCTTTCAAATATAGGCATGAGGCCTGAAATTTGGGTGCTGGGAAGCAGGCTAGCTGATTACATCAACCACAGTGCTCAACTGGTAGCAGTATGTATTATATTGACCCCATGGCCAAAAGGATGAAAGACAAAGTCAATCTTGGCAGAATTTGAACTTAGAACATAAACCTGGAAGAAATGCCACAAAGCATTTCATCTGGCATGCTAACAAGTCTGCCAGCCTGCTCTTTTCTATTCTAGGTACAAGGCCCAAAATTTTTGGGGGAGGAGGCTAGTCGATTAGATCAACCCCAGTACACAACTGGTACTTAATTTATTGACCCTGAAAGGATGAAAGGCAAAGTCGACCTCGATGGAATTTGAACTCAGAACGTAAAGGCAGATGAAATACCACTAAGCATTTCACCCAGCATTCTAACGTTTCTGCCTGCTCGCCACCTTCAGATTGCTACAATATAATGTAATGGTTAAATTCTTGCAGTGTTCTTTAATTTTTTTAAAGTTTGAATAGCATCATCATCATCAGCAGCAGCAGCAGCAGCAGTAGCAGCAGCAGCAACAGTAGCATTATCATCGTTGTTGTCATCGTCATCGTCATCGTTTTAATATCCACTTTTCCATGCTCATATAGGTAGGACTGAATTTGTTGAGGTGGATTTTCTACAGCTGGATGCTCTTCCTGCCACCAACTCTCACCTGTTTCCAAGCAAGGTAATATTTCTCTATGACCAGACGTTTTCACAGAAGATTGGGAATAAAGGACACTGCTTACATGATGGTGTCACTCATTTACAACTATCACATGATGTCAAGGCAAGGAGACAGTAATGCACACACTCACACACACATAAACATATACGATAGGCTTCTTTCAGTTTCCATCTACCAAATCCACTCACAAAGCTTTGATTGGCCCAAGGGTTATAGTAGTAAAAAAACACTAGCCCAAGGTGCCATGCAGTAAGACTGAACCTGGAACCATGTGGTTGAGAAACAAACTTCGTACCACACAACCACATCTGCACCTATTAAAATAAACTTAACCTTGTTCGGATCTGCATTTAGAAAATAAGGACCCAAAAGAAGAACTCTAAGGCATTTTCTCCAATGTTCTAAAGATTCTGCCAGCTCACAAACCTTAATGAATAATACCTTTCATCATCATCATTATTGTCATGATCATGATCATCATCATCATCAACAACAACATTGTCATCACCACCATCATCATCATCATCAACAGCAGCAGCAGCATTGTCATCATCATCATCATCATTGTCATCATCATCATTGTCATCAACTTCATTGGCATCACCGTCATCATCATCATCATCATTATCATCATCATCATCATCATTTTACATCTGTTTTTCATGCTGGCATAGACTGCACAGTTTGTCAGGAGTTGGCAGCTCAGAAATCCGTGCCAAGCTTTGCTGTCTGCTCTGGCAGGTTTCTACAGCTAGATGCCCCTTCCTAATAATGCCGGCCATTTTACAGAACGTATTGAATACTTTTTACATGGTACCAGCAGCAGTGGGGAGTCACCAAATAACTTACAAGACAGAACCCACCCACCCTCAACTGATGCGTGGAGCAGTATTGAGCAAGGTGGCTTTGTGCCAAGTAATGAGAGGCCAGAATATGAACAGATGTCATACAGTAAAGGAAATACATGGCTACCTCCATAGAGGAAAGAGAGAGAGAGGAGGGAGAGAGAGTGAGATGGGTGAGAAGTTGATGAAGACGTGATGATAGGGTGGACTATTTTAATGCATAATTAAAGGACTTGCTTAATATACCACATTGTTTCAGCTGTTGGCTTTTTATCTTTTCATGTAAGTGTAAATATGTAAAACAGATAAAGTTACCTTTTTGAGTTATACCGACTCAAAAAGGCTGGTTTCCTGTTTTCAAGGTGTATGTATTCCCCACCTGGATGGGATGCCAATCCATTGCAGAATTATTAATTTTTTCCAGGTGAATGGACTGAAGTAACATGAAATGAAGTGCTTTGCTCAAAAACACAATGCGTTGTCCAGTTCAGGAATTGAAACCACGATCTTATGAAGAATTTTATTTTATAACCAGATGGTTACAGGTTAATTCTTGCTATGTGGCATGATATAGGGGGTGTCTTCTACTATAGCCTTGACATGACCAATGCCTTGTAAATGAAGTTTAGGAAATTGGTAGAGAAAATGAAAGCCTGTTGCATGTGTGTATGTATGTGTGCACTGCACATGTGTGTATTTTAAAATGTACTCAAAATCAAAGAATATATGCACACAGGGACTTTGATAAAAAAAAACACCTACAGAAGTGCCAGTCCCTGGATTTCATGATATCCATCAAGGTCACTCAGTGCAAGAGAGGCAGCCTCAGAATCATAGAGGCCTTCCTTATCAACAAATTGAGGCCAGCCATAAACATAAGAAAAGAACTACATTGAGCAGACTGGTTACTATAGCAACACCTGTTTGTGCTTGTCACTTCCTTCCCCAAACATATGAGCAATGATCTTTTTTCATTCCTTTCTTGCCCACATGTCCTGAAGAAAGGTTCATAGCCTCAAAATATAGAAATATAAGATAAAATTCCAGCTTTGTTTTCTTTTCTTTTTGTAGTTTACTTTATATCTTCTTGCATTGTTACTACTTTACCCAATACGTCTCATATATATATATAATTCTTTAACAAGAATAGTGTTGCAATTCAGCTTAGCATTCCTCAGACAGTTCAATGAAAGTTAAGCTGGCTGAAACTTTGAAATCACTGTGAACTCTAGAAAAAGTATAGAGTAATCCTTTAGTTTAATGTAACATTGTTTTTGTTATAACATTGACATAAAAAGAAACATTTCTTTATATCTATATCAATCTATCTATCTATCTGTGTGTGTGTGTGTATACTTATATGTATATATATATATAGGGAGAATTCACAAAAAACAAAAGACAAAGACCACAGAAAACAAACAGATGTATTAGTATAACACTCGAGGATTGAAAAAGTCTTTAACATTTCGAGCCTATGCTCTTCCACAGAAAGGAACACAAAAAGAAACAAGCAGAGACAAAAATGTGTGTAGTGGTTAGCAATCTATCATGGCGAATGCCAGACAGAAGGGTCACACAGGAGAGCTAAGAAGAAGGGGAGATAAAAAGGTAGTAGTGATCCCGAAACGAAGGTACACGCATGTGTAAGAGAGTACATATGTGTGTGTGTATGTGTAGGTGTGAAAATGTGGGGATGGGAATTGGTCAGTGCTGATAGATAGATATAGATATAGATACACACACACACACATATATATATAATATATATATATATATATATATATATATATATA
>NC_068982.1:48087049-48097601 GCF_001194135.2 Octopus bimaculoides | reverse complement strand
ATATATATATATATAGATCATCAGTAAATCACAAATGCGAAAAGAAAAGTACACTCTAATTTATAGAGCAGTAGAGTATTTAGATAAAGATACTCATGCCCAATGAATGGCATTACCCAGGGTTTTACACCCATAAAGCACTTAGCTTTACAATATCTCATCAGACCCTAATGGCTGGTGGTCTATAACCTCTCTTCAAAGTAGAGGAAGAAAAGACAAAGAAAGATCAAACAAAAGGGATTGTCTCCCTTAGACCAGCTATCCAGAATCCACCCAGTTAGCTTGCAGGTCTCAGGATTTCAGAATCACTGGAAGTGTAAGCAGGGTCCTAGAACATACAAGACATTCCAAGGACTGTACTCATTCCCTCCAAAATTTGTGCAAATAGTAGAAATCCCTATTGCATTTATAATACATTATCCATATCGGTGCAATGCATGTTGCTACTAGAATAAATATGTAAACGTACAAACATGGTTGTACTATTTGTCCATTTCTTTTTACCATTCTTACTTAAAGTATCATTATAGAGATGGTTTCTCTTTACAATTCCAGTATTCTAGATATTTACATTCCTATATCTTTATTTAGATTCTAGTTATTTTACAAATAAGTTATTGGTTGTTAAGATTGGAATATTTATCAACAGGCATCTTGTTTTGTCTTATTGTACTTGTGAGCAATATCTAACTAATTTACTTATTTTTGTCTTTGAGAATTGGTATTTTCCAAAGTATAGACAAATTGTCACTTTCTGAAATGTATGGTGGCAAATGCTTATACCATTCTTTCAGAATTCTATGATATTTTCAAAATGTTTGGTGTAAGACACTTTCAGCTAATTATACTAGAATAAACAAAAGCAAGCTGATCAATTTGTGTATTGCATCTTCCACATATTCGATATCAGCTTTTACATTCTTCAAATATGCCTTTAGTGACTCGTGATGAGAAAAGCTTTGATCCCAATGCACCAGTCAGGACCCATTCCTAGGTTTGTCTATGAGTCTTTGATTTAGAGTTAACATTCTCTGGTTTTCAATAAATAGCAGCTTTTTCCGCATATTTTATGATGGTATTTGAGAATAAGTACGTTTACATTTATAATTCATGTTTCTTTCTATCCGTTTGTCTATTTGCATGTATGTATGCATGTATGTATGTATGCATGCATGCATGTATGTTTGAAAGAATGCATGCATATGTATGTGGGTGGGGGTGTATATATAGATAAGTATGTATCCATGTGTGTATATATATAATGGAGCCGCAAATGCAAAACATAGGCTTGTCCCAGAGCGCACAATGTTCCTGAAGGTCGGCAATGGTTTTCTTCGGTCACGAGTGGACGGTCATCGTATATATATATATATACATATATATATATATATATATATATATATTTATATAAATGTATGTTTGTATGTATACATATATATTTAGAAGTGATGGTGCATTGAAAAATCACCAAGTATGCTCTGTAAAGTGGTTGACATAGAAAGGGCATACAACTGTAGTAATTTTGCCAAAGCAGACACTAGAGGCCAACACAACCCTCAGGCTAGTTGAATCCTGTCAAACCATCTTGCCCATGGCAGCAGGAAATATGGACATTAAGAGCCTCAAAAAGCACATTGTCTATGTACTGACGGGAAATAACCACCCCACAGCAAGTGGGATCACTATACTAGCAAGCCAGTTTCGCTTGGAATTAAAGCTCATCAATAGTGATCGCTCCATTGCTTATAGTTAAGCTAAGTCCTACCTGTCAGTATATAGTATTTACCATATGAATCTATGGATGATTCAGCAAAATGGTAATGTGAAAATTATGAAATAATTCAGTTGTCTCTTATAATGACTGAGGATGCAGGGTAGCACCTATATTGCTAGAAACAAGAGTCAAAAACCTGTATAGCCACAAAAAGCACATTGTCCATGTGCTAACTTGCTAGTATAGTGATCTCACTCACTGTGGGGTGGTGGTTATCCCCCCTGTCAGTACATAGACGTTGCATAGAATTCGGAGGCCAGAAACTGGGGCAGGTGAAGTCATAAAAATTTTCTGACAACCACTGCCAACTCCTTCAGGAAGTATGTTAAGGAAACAAATTCTGTTGCCATACATATGACCTTCCAGCAACGACCCCCTCCAGTCAAAGTTTGGCCACAGTCTCCAGCAGCTTCAGATATGTGTCAGAATTTAGCCTAAGGCTCTGTTCAAAAATGTGGGGCAGCATGATGCCACCCTGACCAGAGACACACTCAAAGACCATCACAGTTTGGGGGAACTTGTTTTTTATGATATCCATGTCATTTCTTACAGCCTTTACAGTGTTCCCAGAGCATTGAGCAGCAGTCATAATGCTGGAATTTTGTTACCTGTTGTGGATCATCATGATACAAGTAACTCTTTTCCAATATCCAGATGGCTTACAGTTCTCCATGTCATCTAACCTCTCTTCAATCACAACTTTAATCTTTATGCTCTCCAATGCTGCTGACTGTTCATCAATACATCAAGCTGTTCTTTAAAAGAACATGACATAAAAAAATCCTAAAATTTAGTCTGCACACTTTGTATAATATAGCTTCTTTGAAAATGGAAAACAATGCTTTGCTTTGCTTGTGTTTCTGAATGTATTTAGATCAGTTCCTAGTGGTTTGTTTTTATTCCCAACTAGGATTTTAAAGTCCTACAATCAGAATTTTTATAAGAATTTTCTGATAGCAGAATACTCCTACCTCATTCTTTTTGTAGCAAATTAACTTATAATGTTCACTTTTGAATGGCATATTGATTTCTTCTTTAGAGCCTGACTATTTTTCAGCTCATAGATAACATTCATCAGAATCTTGGTCACATACCTGAAACAGTGCCACTGTTAAAAGCATTTACAAACATTCTAGTACACAGCCTATTCTTCCACATTTAGAATTTAATCTTGATCCTGTTTCTATTTCTAGCAGGGTAAACAAGCACATGCAAACATCATCATCTATTCATGTCTCTTGAAACCCTATTGTACATGTGTAGTATTATTAGTAAGCCAAAAGGATAAACAAAGGGACAGACAGATAGAAAGAGACATTGTTCTTATGCTGAGTGATGCACTGTACTCCCTGAGAATTCCTGGGAAATTATTTCAATGTACAAAGATCTTTCACCAACATATTTTTTTTCTTTCTTTAAAATGCCAAAATGAAATTTAATGTATTGATATGGTTCCATTTAGAATATTTTGCTGTTTTGTTTCTGCTTTTCCATACACACATGATAAACATACCAGCTGGGATGTCATGTATATTTTAATCAAGAAACTGAAACTCTACAAGAACTCAAAACAATTGGTTGATTATATGAAACCTAAAACAATAACAATAGAATAATAACAATAGAGAAAATAACAAGAAAATCCTATCATTTTTCATGCAGACAGCATCTTGGAAATTATATAATCTTTAAACAATTCTATTTTCCTATGACAACCAATGTACAGTCTTGTATGTTATTTAGGGAATCGTATCATCACTTCTTCAACAAGTATGGTGAAGGCTATGCTTTGCTGATGAAGTCAGAATAAATACAAAATATGTCTAAAATTGCCACCCACCATACTTAGAACAAGAAATAATATTAACCCTTTAGAATTCAGATTATTCTGTCAAATGTAATGCTTATTTACTCACATTGTTTTGAATTAATCATGGATTATCTTGTAGCTTTGAGATTTTCATGTGATAGCTTATTTTAGGACATTGTAGGGCAGGTGTGCGATACTGTATCTGGCTGGTTTGACTATAAAGCATGTAGAATATTTTGGCCAGATATGGCCAGTTTGAATGCTAAAGGGTTAATTAGTGATGAATGTCATTTATACCCACTAAGTAATTTATTTATTTTTGGCAGCTTTTAATGTTCCCACATTAAATAGATTAAATTAGTTTTCACAATTACAAATAGATATAATGGAAAGCCATTGCAAGCAGTTCTCTTAGCAGCTTTACCATTATGGTTCCTTAATTATTCTGCCAATCTTTTCCTTCCCTAGGTCATAAGCCAGGGCACCAACACATCTAGTACAGAAGTAAATTTCCATCTGAGTGTTTCTTTAAGCTTGGTAATTCAAATGATATGAGTGCCTTTGACTTTCATGGAACTCATCTGCTTTTGTCAAGCCTTGTCTTTTAATCCTACTGAGTGCCTAAGCATCTTCCTTACAGAGCAAGCTGAGTGAGGAGGATGTGTGTGTGTGTCTGTGTGTGTGTGTGTGTAGGATTTCCACATAGTTTGTGGCCACCAATTTTACCCCTAGGCTATTGTACTCTGCTAAAAGCACTCAAGGACCAGATAGTATTGGGAACCAGTTGCTGGATTAAACCTTCAAACTGTCGTTACACTGTGAATGAAACACAGCACGATACAAAAGGAGCAATTTGATTATTACGAAAAAGAAATAAAACTTAGATGAATAAATAAACAATAAACTCACAAATGAATAAATATATAAATAAATAGATAAATAACTTCCATTATTAATTGCTTTGATTTTTCCCAGAATTTTCTGTTGTTTACTCCCGCTGATAACATTCTGATAACTGAATACTCATAGTGAAATAAGGTAACCCAGTATTTTAATCGCTGGCCTTTATCACCAGATGGCAGATGACTAATAACTATTATCTTGTGTCTTTTACTTGTTTCAGTCATTAAACTCCAGCCATGTTGAGGCACCGCCTTGAAGAACTTTTAGCCGAACGCCAGTATTTATTTTATTTTAAAGTCTATCAATCGCTGTTGCCGAACTACTAAGTTATGGAGATGTAAACACAGCAACACCAGTTGTCAAGTGGTGGCGGGGAAACAAACACACACACAAACACATACTGACATGCATGTGCATGTGCACATTTAAATTTATACACACACACACACACAAAACAAGCTTCTTTCAGTTTCTCTCTTCTGAATCCACTCACAAGGCTTTTGTCAAGCCAAGGCTATTGTAGAAGACACTTGCCCGAGGTGGGTCACAGTGGGACTGAACCCTGAACCGTGTGGTTGGTGAACAAGCTTCTTACCACAAAGCTACATACAAATAATTATGACTTCCTTGAGAAAGCTATGAAATCCTTCTTTATATAAGGGTAAGCAATACAGTTAAATGAATTGATCTATGGTATTTCATTGGTGTTTAATTTATTGATGGCCAAAAAATGATGATGGACAAAGTCTAACTGAAGTAGGGTTTGGTACATTGAGTTAGACTACACATAGGCACAGATGTGGCTGTGTGGTAAGAAGCTTGCTTCTCAACCACATAGTTCTGAGTTCAGTCCCACTGCATGGGAAAATGTCTTCTATTACAGCCTTGGGCCAACCAAGGCCTTGCAAGTGGATTTAGTAGACAGAAACTGAAAGAAGCCCATTGTATATAAATCTCTCTGTGTGTGTGTGTGTGTCTGTCTGTCTGTCTGTGTTTGTCTCCACCACCACCACCAACACACAACCACCACTGCTCGACAATGAGTGCTGGTGTGTTTACATCCCTGTAACTTAGCAGTTCAGCAAAATAGACCAATGGAATCAGTACCAGGCTTTAAATACTTAAGTATTGGGGTCAATACATTCAACTAATAATTCTTCAAGGCAGTGCTCCAGCTTGGCCACAGTCTAATGAGTGAAACAAATAAAAGATAAACGACAAAAAGTAAAACATAGGAATTAATACTACTCCCTGCTATTTGTGGCATCAATTAACCAAGACATTCAATAGTTAACTGACAGTGGTTGCCAGGAGAAAGATTATCAGGTTGGGAAAAAAATACTTGCAGTTTTAATATTATGCAAATTTCTGGATTCTTTATATATTTATTTATTTATTTATTTATTTATTTATTTATTGATAACTCATACAAGTTATTTATAAATGTGAGTGGTTTGTTTTTGAAGGAAAATAACTTTAAATCTGTAATAAATTTTGTGATTTCATTGGTGATGTTTACAGCTTTTAGTGAACTTTGTATTTTAATTTACGAATATAAACTAGTCTCAGAACTTGTAACAACAACAATAATAATAACAACAACAGCAGTGGCAGCAGCAACAACAACAACAACAATAATAACAACAATAATTGATGTATCATCTAAAATATCTTCCTCTTTACTAAGTTTACAGCTTGCTTAAATAAATCAAGAGGAATATGAATCTAAATAAGTCAGTAAAAAATGTAAGAGAAGAAAAGAAAACAAAAACAAAAAAAAATTAACAAACAAAAAGCATACAATGAATAAATTTTGAGTTTTGCGCAGTAAGGAAGAAATTAAAATTAAATGGCAAAAGAGAAGAGAAATTTGCATGCTTTCTATTAAAATTTGATATCATGGAAAGGAATTTAAATAATCATGCCACAATTAAACTTAAAAACCAGGGGTTTTCAACCATTTTTTTTTTATCTACAGACCCCTTTGATTATTATTTTATTCTGGTGGCCCTCCTATAGCCATTCAATGTTTAAAAACTAGTTTTATAGAAACTTCTTTCAAAATTCTTATTTTGTTTTTCAACATTAACTTGTGTAGGTTGAATCATGTAATTTGCTAGAGAGAAACTTAGCTGTTTCTGGCAATATGTACCAATACATACATCTAAAGCAAAACTTTTTCAGGGGCCCTTAAAACACTATTGTGGGTCCCCATTTTAATATTTAGTTGTTTGGACCCTCCAGAAGTCTTATATGGAAACTCAGGGGCCATGTGGACCTCAGTTGAAAACCACTGATATAAACCAATGTGAAAGTGTCTGTGGTTGCTTAAACTGCTGAAAATAGCTTCAAAATTTCCCTCAGACTTCATCCTGTTGCTTTACAAATGGAATACTATACTGAATATACTGAATATAATCCTTTCTACTATAGGCACAAGGCCTGCAATTTTCAAAGAGTGTGATAGTCAATTACATCAACCCTAGAGCTTAATTGGTACTTATTTTATCAAATGTGAAAGGATGAAAGGCAAAGTTGACAATGGTGGGATTTGAACTCAGAACCTAAAGCTGGAAGAAATGCTGCTAAGCATTTTGTCTAGCATGATAATGACTCAACCAGCTTGCAGCCATTTTTTTATTTTTCTAATTTTAGTACAAGGCCATCATTTTTGAGGGGGAAGGGAAAGTACTTGATTTGTACTTTATTTTATCATCCCATGAAATGTTGAAAGGCAAAATCAGCATCAGCAGAATTTGAACTCAGAACATAAAGAGTCCAGAATATAATACATACATAAAACAAAAAGAAATGGATTTTGCAGGAAAGCTCATCAAACAGTGATTTAAAATTTTGTCACAAGGCCAGCAATTTCGGGATATGGGGTAAATTGGATACATTGATGCCAGAGCTCAAATGGTACTTAGTCTATCAACCTCAAAAGAGTGAAAGGCAAAGTTGACCTCAACAGAATTTGATCTCTGAATGTAGAGTCAGATGAAATGCTGCTAAGAACCTTGCTAATGATTCTGCCAGCTCACCACCTTAAGCTTACCAAATAATCCTATCTACTATAGGCACAAGGCCTGAATTTTGGGGGAGGATCCTAGTCAATTACCTCGACTCCAGTAACTTATACTTATTTCATTGACCCTGAAAGGATGAAAGGCAAAATCAGTCTCGGCAGAATTTGAACTCAGAACTCTACGTCAGACGAAATGCTGCTAAGAATCTTACCCAGCATGCAAACAAATCTCCCACCTTAAGCTCATCAAATAATAAAAATCAACTGGGGAAAATCTCAGTAGATTAACATCAACTATCTAGGGCTATGGAGGGGCAGATCAAACTTAACATATCTATTCATGAATAGTATACACTTCTATCGTGATGGCACCACCGTTCGAGCGTAATCGTTACCAGCGTCACCTTCCTGGCGCTTGTGCCGCAGCTTCGTGTACCTGGCACTTGTGCCGGTGGCACGTGAAAAGTCATTTGAGCGAGATCATTGCCAGTGCCGCTGGACTGGCTCCTGTGCAGGTGGCACGTAAAATACACCATTTTGAGCATGGCCGTTGTCAGTACTGCCTGACTGGCCTTTGTGCCGGTGGCACGTAAAAGCACCCACTACACTCTCGGAGTGGTTGGCGTTAGGAAGGGCATCCAGCTGTAGAAACTCTGCCAAATCAGATTGGAGCCTGGTGCAGCCTTCTGGCTTGCCAGTCCTCAGTCAAATCGCCCAACCCATACTAGCATGGAAAGTGGACGTTAAATGATGATGATGATGATGATATGATTTGTTCAGAAAATGACATGTTTTCTTGATTTCTACAATATTGTCTTTATATTGATGTACTTTTATGACCTACACCAGTAAAGTTCAAAGCCACCTTCAAATTTACTTTTAGTTTCATTTAGACTATATGAACATTTTCAATTTATTTTATAGAGAGATTGTTGTGAATTGGACAAAGCACTCCTTTTCTCATAAATCACAATACTAAACAAACAACAGGCAATGAATATTGCATACATAAGATACTTCTTTTCTGCAGTTTCATTGTCCACAATGACATGTGCATGTTATATGTAAGTACATATGATACATGAATAAACACAATAGTCATTGAGCTATCTACATGTAATCATTGTTATTGTCAATGTTGTCGTCATTATCATTTTGACATCAACTTTTCCGTGCATGCTTGGGTTAGACAGAAGTTGTTGAGGTGGATTCTCTATGGCTGGATGCCCTTCCTGTCACTAACCCTCACCTGTTTACAAGCAATGCTCCAGCCATGACTGCTCCAGCCGTGACTGTGCTCCAGCCATGACCTGAGGTGTTACTATCATATGCCAAGGAGACTGTTTATTTATTTTTTTCGAAAAAAGTTTGTTTTCTATTTTCGTCTTTATGTTTTCGTTTCTCATTGTGTTTAACGTTTTTTTGATGTCCTGTACCCATATATTCGTGTATATATACATATAGATGTAGGTATGTACATACATGTATGGATATATGCACATGTTTATATATCATTTATATTATTATACACATACATGCAGAGACACACATGCATACACACGCACGCACATGCACACACACACACACACACACACACACACACACACACACACACACACACACACATACACACAAATGTAAGTGGAGAAACGGAAGAAAGGGTGGTAGCCATGTTGGACTTCCTGCACCTCTATATTTATTTGAATTTCCATCAACCTGAGGAAAAGCCCTGTTAGGGGCTTGAAAACTTTTAAGTAGTACAAAACAAAATCCGAATCAAACTGTTTTGAACAATATACTCTTTTCCACTGAGAGCCCCAATATTAGACTATTTTTTTTTAGTCATTGCACAGTGATTGCTTATAAGCTTTAAGCTTATAAAAAAATATTATTAAGACCGTAGAGGTAGTCAGAGTGTTTGATAGAGTACTTAAACTCAGGCTAGTCTTGCAGCATAGTATGGCTACAATTATATCTGCCTATGCCCCACAAGCAGGCTTACCAAATGAACAGAAGGACCACTTTTATGATATTCTTCTGCTGGCAACCTCAAAGATGAGTGACAATGATCTCATCTTCATGGCTGGGGATTTCACCAGGCATGGCTCCTTCATGAACCACCTGATTTACAATACAGGTGACTAGATGATAATCCACAGCACCAGATATGTTAAGCCCGGTGTCTTTCATGGTGTTCATGGGGACCCGAAACAAAGAGGGAACAAGGCTACTGGAGTTCTGTCATGCAAATGACCTTTTGATCTGCAACACCAACTTCAGGAAGCCAGCCATCCACCTGATAACCTATTAATCAGGTGACTCTGCTAGCCAGATCGATTTCATTCTCAACAGACAGCAGGATGCATGGTTGCTCTTAAATACAAAGACCCTCCCTGGTGAAGAATGTATCCTCCAGCACAGACTAGTCATTAGTGACTTTAGACTCCAGGCAAGAAGGATACCAGGAAGCAGACCAATCTGGAGAAGAAGGATTTGGAAGCTTAAGGACCCTTCATGTGCTCAGAGATTTAGGGACATCCTAATTGAGAAATTTGATGAGAAGGAGGAAGAGCTACAAACTTGTGACAAAGAGGGCAACTAGGAATTCCTGCATGACAGCTTGCTGAGTGCCACAGACCAAATCTGTGGCTGGTGCAAAGTCCCTTTCAGACCTAGGGTAAAATGGTGGTGGAGCATTACTGTAGACAGGGCCATCAGAGCAAAGAAACAGGCCTGGAAGAGTAGGAGCAGCAGGGAACTGTATCAGATAGCCAGAAGGGAAGCCTCTCCTCTCCTGCTCCGACTCCTACGTCTCTTTACTTCTCTTCACTCCTACTTCTCTTCACCCCTACTATTTCTCTCTTCTCTCTTACTCTCTTCCCTTCTCTCTCTCTCTCTCCTCACTTTCTCCCTCCTCCCATACCCACCCTCCCTTTCTCTTATATCCCATTCTCCTTCCCCCTTCATTGTCAACCCTCCCTCATAAGCCAATCCCACCCCAACCTCTGCCTACCCACATACCCCTACCTCTACCTCCACT
>NC_068982.1:48079760-48087039 GCF_001194135.2 Octopus bimaculoides | reverse complement strand
ACCTACATACACACATGCACACGTTAAGATCACCACCATTCTCTCACACACACACACACCGTCTCGTCTTGGGCTCACCACTTTTTTGTTATTTCCCCTTTTTCTTAGTTCTCCTGTGTGATCCTTCTGTCCGGCATTCGCCATGATAGATCACTGACCACTACAATTATATTTTTTTTCTCTCCTTGTTTCTCTCCTTGTTTCTTTCTGTGTTCCTTTCACTTGAAGAGCGTAGGCTTAAAACGTCAAAGACTTTCTCTATTCCCGAGTGTTATACTAATACATCCATTTGTTGTTTTCACCACCTGTCTTCGTCTGTTATTTTTTTCGTAAATTCTCCCATATATATATATATATATATATATATATATATATATATATATATGAAGTTTTGGACTGCCACCAATTTTCAAAGAATTTGTATGATGAATCAAGTCTGCAGAATATTTGTAGGAACCAACAGAAGACTGTTTATGGTTTTTACCCAACCTACTACAAAACTTAAATAAAAGCAGCCAGATCTCTGTAGAATCACATCTTACTGCCCTATGGTTATCTGTTCACACAAAATGACTGGTTCATCATGGATAGAATGTTTTTGAGCATAAATCTGATCAGTTGAAACAAGGAATAATTACAATTTGTTTGTCAGAAGTTGGCAAGTATAAGTGAAGGCAAAGTTCATCTCTGCTCAGTTTGAGCATTCTTCTGTCCTAGTGTTTTCTTTAACCCTTTTGAGACATGGTGTTTTGGTATGTGTAGCCAAAAAGACCCAATTTGTTTTTGCTATTTAGATACATCTACTGAAAGACGACCTCTGATTAACTATTACATTTCAAAAATGGATCAGCGTCAAAGTCCTTTCAGCTTGTATCACTTGGGCCGATCAATCTGTTTTGGTTTTCCAAGAGGTCATGTCAACAACATTAGTTTCTAATAAAGTTTTAAAGCTTTAAGGCTTTTTTTGAGTGTATTGTCAATCATTGTGATTGTAAGGCTCCATGGTTAGGGTATTTGACTCATGGCTGTAAGATCATGAGTTCAATTCCTGGTGGTGCATTGTGTCCTTGAGTAAAACACTTTATTTCACATTGCTCCACTCAGCTGGAAAAAAATTTATAGTACCTACACTTCAAGGGGCCAGCCTTATCCCATTGTGTGGCACACTGAATCTCCCTGAGAACTACATTAAGTGTATGCATGTCTATGGAGTACTCAGCCACTTGCATGTTAATTTCACAAGCGGGCTGTTCCAGGCTGTTCTATTGATTGGGTCGACTGGAGCACTCATCAACATAACTGATGGATTGCCAGTTAGTTAGTCTATTAAGATTGACCTCTATTTCTAACTGGTGCCTATTTATTTTATCGTCCACAGAGGGATAAGAAATCACTTGTTTGCCTAGGGTTAAATAATAACAATAAGTATGAATGATATTAAACTGTAATAAAATAAAAATTATTTCTTTTCATGTCATCACGATGCTTCAGATTTAGGAAAGGAAAAAAAAAACATAGGAAGTTTGTTGTTTGAACTAAATCAGCATCCACATATAATCCTATAATCCCATTATATTATTTATTCCCAAGAGTAAAGACTAGCTTTTAAACCTTTAAATACATATCCATATATGGCTGTGATTCTGTAATACAGAACTGCCAAATTTAAAGTAGCTACACTGAAATTAAAAACCCTCATCATAATTTTATGTAAAACATCTATTGTTGTTCCACACATCAGTTTAATGATGACATTTTTATTAAGCCTTTCTAAATTCTTGATAATTTTCAAAATGAATGGCAACATTGTGTTGTAAATGGGTTACTAAGACATTGATGATAATGACTTGTGCTAAAAAAAATCTATTTCAAGTGTTAATCACTTCACCAAAGTGTGTCAAACAGAAAATAGATTATACTGCTTTGTCTCTCTTGAATAGTTAACAATAGATAAGCCAGAGCTATACAAACAATGGCTTCAATAATTCATAGAAAAATATTTAAATGTGTGGGAATCAGCTGGTTTATACAAAGAAAGTAAGATGTAAAATGGTGGAAACTGAAGTACTTTGAAGATGGTAAAAACAGTAGTGACTATCTTTGGTCACGAATGACCAAGAGAGTGCTCCTAGAAAGTTCCCCTCCTAGGCACAAGTCTGGGCAAGATTGTTTGTGGAATTGAGCTCAGAATCTCATGATTGTAAGTCCAGTACTCTAACCACTGAGCCATGTGTCTCTAGAGATAGTACAGCATAGTAAAACCTTATATGGTTTAAGTTAATTGAGAATGTATTGAAAGTATTGAAGAGGCTTGATTCCATAATCTGTTGCAAAAGAAAGAAGAAAGTCAGAAATACTGAAATCTAGAAGCACAGTGTCTAGCTAATTATAAAAATACACAAATATAACTTAAGTATGGGGGTAGACAAGGTCACAGGTTAAGAAATTCATTTCACAATCATAACCACAAGGGACCAAGTTAGGTGCAGCTGCAAAGAACCGTGTGTATGCACCATTCAATGTGACGTGTGAGTTATGGAGATGAGTGAAATATGCCAGGCAGAAACTATCCAAGAGCCCACCAAAGGAAGAAACTGTCTAAAAGCCCACAAAAAATATCCACAGTGATTACCAGCCAGTAGAGCACTTCATATGTGCAAAGACTATTTGGTCAAGATGATGGTGAAACATCTAATTGTCTGCTCTTTGTTTCAGTTGTAACTTAAGACCCTGTACACCCAAAGGTGAAACTCAAAGTGGTTTAAGACTGACTGAACCAAAATAAAATATTATTAATTACTATTATGGTATCAAGTGCTCTTTTTTTCCATCTGTCAACACTAAGCAGATATAAGATCCCAGTCATTGCTGGCTGATAAAGCACCTTATATGTACAGAGACAAATTGGTGAAAATGATGGAGAAATACTGAAAGACTACTGTGTAAATAAGTGCTGATCTCTAACTGTGGCGGAAACCTGTGGAAGAGGTAGACTCAGGTAGACATGGGACAAGGTGGTGAAGCATAATCTTCAAATGTTGGGCCTCATGGAAGTGATGACAAGTGATTAAGGCTAATGGTGATATGCCATGCTTGAGAAGACCCGTCGAGCCAAGTGAAATCATAGCTGTGGCTGATGCCGGTGTCACATAACTGGTACTTGTGCCAGTGGCCATGCCAGTGCATGTAAAAAGCACTCATTAAACTCTTGGAGTGGTTGCTGTTAGGAAATCACTCCAAATCAGACTGGAACTTGGTGCAGTTCTCAGACTTACCAGTTCCAGTCAATCCGTCTAACCCATGCCAGCATGGAAAGCAAACGCTAAATGATGGTGATGATGATGATGATGATGATGATATATATATATATATATCATCATCATCATCATCTATATATATATATATATATATATATATATATATATGTATCCATTTTGCTTAGGCATTGTGAGGCCAGTAACCCAATGTAGAACTCAGCATATGCATGTCTCTGAATGAAGCATTGGCTGGGCATAGAGCAATAATAAGAAAGAGAAATAGCAAAGGAATAAATGATTATCTTATGAACTTCATTAGCTTATGGCTGTTTCTGCTATAAGATGTAGTTGACTCATAGCTGAGAGCCTGAATAACACTTTACAGCTCCATTGGAGCCTTGACTATGAAGTACGATTTATCTGGGAAAGAATTACATTTATGCTCATATAGGGAATGGAATCAACAATGAAAAAATCAATTTGCCTCTGTGTGTGTGAGTGTGTGTCCAAGAATAGAGGTGATGGCAAGTCAGGTGAGAGAGCCAGTTTAGTCACCATCCACCTGACCACAAAACAAGTAGTAATGGATTACATGGTAAAAGTAGCAGGATTTTCCTGACCTGATGCTTGTTGTAACCATTTTCAATATCGTTGTGATATCATTACTGTTTTGCCCTAGATTATCTTATCTTTTTATTCAGAAGGAAACATTAAATGGATTATGATTGGTACCCCAACAGTTCAGTCAACTGAACTACCAACTTAGTGAATTGTAGTATAGGTGGCTAAGTATTCCATAGACATATGAGGGGATGCTGAAAAGTTCCTGACTTTGGGGTAAAAGAAAATACAGGAGAATCAGTTAATTATGATTTTATTGAACATATTCCCCCTCTCAGATTGACACACTTATTGCAGTGGTCCTTCAGTTTTTCTAAGCCCTGTAAAAGAACTCAGAAGGTTAGGCCTCCAACCAGGCCTTCCATGATACCCTTAAAGCCAGAAACTTTTCAACACCCTCTTATTCATATCCTTAGAGTAAACCTTAATCAAAATCTGCATGACATGGTATGTAACAAAGCTAGCATTTTGAATAACAAGTACAACCAAACCATTAAGTTTCAAAATAGTTTTTAATTTCCCTGATTCACACATGAGACTCGTTTTAACTTAAGGCTAAAGGACCCCACTTTGGTCAAGAATGACCATGGAATTGTACTGAGAAAGTTCCCCTCCGAGGCACAAATCTGGGCAAGGTTGTTCATTGAAAACCAGCAGTCACTCATGCATAACAGCCGCACCCCTCTACATGCCACTGATGTTATCCAAGGGAAAGGCAAAGGCCAACACAGCTTGGCACCAGTGACATCACAACTCATTTCTACAGCAGAGTAGACTGGAGCAACATGAAACAAAGTGTCTTCCTGAAGAACACAACACACAGCCCGGGTTGGGAATCAAACTCACTATCTCCTGATTGTGAGCCCAACACTCTAACCACTGAGCTATTGTAGAAAATATTAACCAAAAGTTACCTTCAATGGAATTGAACCTGTAACCTTGTGATTGCAAAACTGACTGCTTAACGACAGAGCCATGCCTATGTCATCGATTTATGCATGAAAGGGCTTCCCAGGCATTCACGCTGCTATCTCAGCCTGCTGATGCTCAGAGTTCAGCACTGACTCAACTACTGAGAGTGAGCCACCTGTGTGCAAAGTTCTTGCAAGTAACTTCCAGTTATTTACACTTACTGTTGTTACATTCACTCCATCACCACAGGGCTTTCCACTTCTCTGAACCTTGGATGGTGAGTAAGGCAGTTGGTGTCATCCCCACCTCCCCAGACTGTCTCCCTGGGCCTCCACACCAAGTACCAAGTGGTATACAAGAGTATACTCTACACAATTAAATATTTTAATTTGATAGGCTTTGACTTAAGAGTGATTTCGCTGTTATTTCTAACAGGTTGAGTCAATGCATAGCCGCTCCCTCCTTCACTTGCTCTATGACCATATAAAGGCTTATTCCATGGCTCAAATGATGTGTTGTCCATGGTGATGGTAATGGAAGAAAAGCGTTGAGTGTGCGTGCATGCATGTGTAGGTGGGAAATAATGTTAATATTGGCTTTTAAAGGTCATTTCCTTGTTATTGTATTTCTATTGTTTGTTCTTACAACTTTTTATCTATAAATTTAGTTATTTTTTTAAATGTATAGTAATTTTAGAATGGAAAGCAAAGAAAAGTAAACACATTCTTGTTGGTTAATATTACCATTATAAAGACAGCAAACTGGCTGAATCATTTGCACAGCAGGTGAAATGCTTTGCAGCATTTCGTCCGTCTTTATGTTATGAGTTCAAATTCTGCTGAGGTCAACTTTGCCTTCCATCTTTTCAGAGTCAACCAAATAAGTACTAGTTGAGTACTGGGGTCAAGTAATCAATTGATCCCTTCCCCAAAATTGCTGGCCTTGTGCCAAAATTTGAAATCAATATTATTACTATAAAAAAATGTACCAATCAAGTACTGGTGTTAATGTTATTGATTAACTCTTCTCAGCAAGAGTTCACCTTATGCCTATCATTATTATTATTATTTTTTTTTTTTTTTTTTCTCAGAACTCTCAGTATTACTTGCTCTAGTTGATTCTGTGAGAGTAGACAGCAACTTATTGTCAGAGGTCTCGCAGAGTCTCTTTCTACAAATCATAAGCTTTAGTACCTGGGTGTTAACTTAATGTGGAGGGCACTCAACACCCAAGCACTAATCTGAAAATCTTAGGTGTACCAAATAGAACAGTTTTTTGGGTCCTGCTCTACCCATCAGGATAATGCTCGGCCACATACAACGATAATGATATTCCAAAGGCTGGAGCAGTTTGACTGGGAAACGATGCTCCACCCACCATATTCGCCAGACATTGCCCTATCTGATTATAATTTATTCTGAAGTCTTCAAAATCATTTGGACAGTAAAAATATGAATTCTGCAGACGAGGTCAGAATAATACTGGAGGAGTATTTTTTGTAATGGACGAGTGAATTTCGGAAGAGGGGCCTTGCAAGACTACCAGATAAATGGAAGAGCATTGTAGAAAATGAAGGAGAGATTAAAAAAAAAAAAAAGAACTTTGTTTATCTTAATTTTGAAAAATAAAAGAAATGTAAAAAAAAACCCACATTATTTATGGGATGACCCAATACATATATATATATTCTTAAGAAGTTTTAAAACTCCATTGCAAATTTTATTCACTTCTTACTTACTTATTTATATCCCTATTCTGAGGTAGCCCTCACATGACTACCTGACCATGACAAAGATCACTAACACAAGCAAAGAACTTTTTTATTATTAACACAAGCAGAGAACTTTTTGTGTATTCAGAGATTGCTGAAATTTACCACTGCCTTAATACATGTGACTATTTTTACAATAGATGTAAATGTTTGTTAATGTTATTTAAATTAATAATTGGCAGACAGAATATAAACTGAATTTTAAGACAAATAACTTATTCATTTACCTTTTTTTATAATTTAATTACTTCATTGAAATTGCATCTGGTGAGGCAACATTTATGAAAACAGGATCTAACATGGAAGATTTTAGTTTTAATTAGTTTTCCAGATGTTTATTTGTCATTTGTATTCTCAATGAATTCGTGATTTGTGTCAAGTATAAGAATATGAATTCACACTAGTATGATGTAAGAAAGCATAAAATCAGCCAGCATGTATGTTTGTAAAGGCAAAGGCAATCTACTGCCTTTTTACCAAATTCCAAAGGAATCCTCCATACAATCTGGCAGAAATTTCAGGCGTGGCTGTGTAATGAGAAGCTTGCTTCCCAACCATATGGTTTTGGGTTCAGTCTCACTGTCTGGCACCTTGGGCAGTGGTCTTCTACTATAGTTTCGAGCCAACCAAAGCCCTGTGAGTGGATTTTGCAGATGGAAACTGAAAGAAGAGAGAAGAGGAGGAAGAGAGAGGAGGAGGAGGAAGAGAGAGGAGGAGG
>NC_068982.1:48077361-48079496 GCF_001194135.2 Octopus bimaculoides | reverse complement strand
GGAGGAGGAGGAGGAGGAGGAGGAGGAGGATATGCTTAGAAATGTCTTTGAAAATCATTATAATGCCAGTTAGAAATAAAGGCAAAAAACAAAAGCAATGCAAAAAGCAATGACTTACACTTTCTATGTTTATTCTTTAATATCACATGACAGTAAAACAACGTTTATACAAACGTAACCTGTAAATTCGCATTGCTACATTAACAATTTGCAACATGCAACATGGTTGATAGTGTTGTTTTTAACATCTTAATAAAAACAAGAGCACTCAGAGACAAGGCGATACCAGTGTCCTCTCAACAATTAGCTGGAGATGATTTTTAAAATGAGAATATCTGAAATAAACTTGACTGCTCTCACAAATTAAGTTAAAAAAACAGGAAAAGTAATCCAGAATCCTTATCCAGTACAAGATCGATCCCAAAATCTAATGAGACTGTGCCAGCCATGAGGCCAAACATCCCTGTAAGTTTCATTCAAATCCATCCAGCAGTTCTTAAAATATCTTGTCCACAGACTAATGAACAAACAAACAAACATGACTGAAAATAAGGTTATTACCTCCGACTTAGCAAAGGCAGAGGTAATAACCTCATTAATCCTCAAATTTCCAATATTACACTCTGTGGCAATAATGGTGACTGACGTATCCAAATAAGAAGCATTTGTATGAATGTATCCTTTAACCCTTTTATTACCATATTTCTGTTGAAATACAACTTTGTTTCAATTCATTTTGAGAATAAGGAAAGATTTAGATTTAGTAAAATAACTTTGTCATTAGGTGCAAGTGTAGCTCTGTGGTAAGAAGCTTATTCCCCAACCACATGTTCTTGGTTCAGTCTCAATGCATGACACCTTAGGCAAGTGTCTTCCACTATAGCCTCAGGTCAACCAAAGCCTTGTGAATGGATTTGGTAGACAAAAACTGAAAATAGCCCATCGTGTGTGTGTATGGGTGTGTGTGTGTGTGTGTGTTTGTGTCTGTGTTTTCCTCTCACCACCACTTGACAACTTAGTGGTTTGGCAAATGAGATCGATAGAATAAGCACCAGGCTTCGAAAATAAAAAGTACTGGGGTTGGCTGTTTGATCCGATCAATGGAACAGCCTCATTGTAAAACTCCACAGAGACAATTACTCTTTACGTAGTTCTCAGAGAGATTTAGTGTGACTCAGAGTGTGACAAGGCTGGGCCTTTGAAATACAGGTACTACTCATTTTTACCAGCTGAGTGGACTGGAGCAACATGAAATAAAGTGTCTTGCTCAAGGACTCAACTCATCACCAAGAATTGAACTTACGACTTTACGATTGTGAACCGAATACCCTAACCACTAAGCTATGTGCCTTCACTTTTAAAGAATGAGAAAAGGTTAAGGAAGCTTTTCTAATAACTAAATTAAATCCTACTATCAACAACAGACAGGAGCTGTATCATAGCAGTAGGTTAACATAACACTTCCAATCTATGAATAGTGGAACACTTCAAAACCCACCAACCCACCACTGCCATCTCCATGACCATGTGCTCATAAGCTCACCAGATCTAGGCTCAATATCCATTTCCTCTTGATGAAGGATTTATGAAGCCAAAATGTCAAAATATATAATGTAAAAGTACAAGCTGTGACTTTGTTTCGTCTTTTCTTTTCATTCCAGTAATTCTAACTCACAATGCAGTGACTTTCTAAACCACATTTTCACAATTCTTCATGTAAACTATATTACTTCTATTGGTATGCTCTTATACATACATACATACATACATACATACATACATACATACTTATAGATATAGATAGGCACATACAAATGCAATCTCTTTCCCTCCACACACACACACACACACACACACACACACACACACACACACACATATACATATATATACACACACACATGCACATGCATATACATACATACATACATATATATATACATACATATATATATACATACATATATATATATATATTATTGAATGTCATAAGAATTAAAAAACATTGAGAAAGAAGACGTGAGTTCATGAACCATGGGCAGCCTCTGACTTATTCTATCCAAATATCTCAATATCTACTCTATATTATTCATAGCTTTTCTGCCTTGAGTTTCACCATTCCCAAAAAGATATAT
>NC_068982.1:48070023-48073949 GCF_001194135.2 Octopus bimaculoides | reverse complement strand
ACATTCTTCGCCAGGGTAGGTTTTGGCATTTATAAGCCGCCCTCTTTCCCTATTTCTGGCGAGGATGTAGTCGATTTGGCTAGAGTGTCTGCCGGAGCGGTAGGTGACTAGGTGACTGGCAGGTTTCCTGAAGTTGGTATTGCAGACCATAAGATTGGTTGCATCCCAGAACTCCAGCAGTCTGGTTCCCTCCTCGTTGCGGGAACCGAAGCCATAGCCTCCATGTATGCCATGGAAGCCCCCAGCACGACGTCCGACATGACCGTTGAAGTCTCCAGCCACAAAGAGAAGGTCCCTGTCACTCGTCGACGAGGTAGTTACATATATATATATATATATATATATATGTATGTAAGTATGTATATATAAAACAGGCTGGGTGAAGTTCAGAGAGCTTCTACCTTTATTGGTAACAAAGGACAGATTGAAAGACAGATTGTACAATGCTTGTGTGCAAACAGCCATGCTACATGACAGTGAAACACGGGTTGTGACTGCTGAGTCTATGTGAAGACTTGAAAGAAAAGAAGTTAGTATACTCTGCTGGATGTACAATGTCAGAGTGCATGTACAACATAGTAAGAGAAAAATTGAGTATAAGAGGCATCAGATAAAGTGTGCAAGAGAGAAGACTGCACTGGTATGGTCATGTGATGTGTATGGATGAAGACTTCTGCTTTTAAAGAAGTGATCTTTTAAATGTGAAGGGAAACTGTGGAAATGGTAGATCCTGGAATAGGTGAGATGAGATAGTGAAACATGATCTTCAAATGTTGTTTCATGGCAGTGATGATAAGTGACTGAGTCTTTTGGTGATTTGCTGTGCTTGAGAAGACACATCAAGCTTAGTGAAATCATAGTTGTGGCCATTGCTGGTGACACATGAAATGCATCCATGCTGATGACACGTAGAAGGTACCAGATACACTCTGTGGATTGGTTAGCATTAGGAAGGACATCCAGCCATAGAAACCAAGTCAAAGGTCGGCGAGCTGGCAGAAACGTTAGCAGTATTTCGTCTGTCGTTACATTCTGAGTTTAAATTCCGCCGAGGTCGACTTTGCCTTTCATCCTTTCAGGGTCGATAAATTAAGTACCAGTTACGCACTGGGGTCGATGTAATCGACTTAACCCCTATGTTTGTCCCCTCTATGTTTAGCCCCTTGTGGGCAATAAAGAAATAAGAAACCAAGCCAAAACAGACTGGAACATGGTCATCTAACCTATGCCACCATGGAAAGCAGGCTGTAAGTGAAATGAAATGTGCATGTGTGTGTGTGTGTGTGTGAGGATTCTTCAGTTTCTGTCTACAATTTCACTCATAAGGCATTGGTCAACTTAGGGGCATAATTTTAACTAGCAATAACCACGCCTTGGATAAACCTCATTGGCTATGGCACCGCCATAATGTAGAACACCAGTCAACATAACATAGAACACCAGCCAACAACATTCACAAAATGAGATAAAACACTTAATCATTTGATTCTGAAGTTGACTCCTTAACCACTCACCCATGCATACACCAATATATACACTCACTCATACACACAAGAGAACTTGTGTATTAAAAGGCTTGTGTCTGATGTCATTCAACTGACTTCAAATGGCATCAGGGGGGTAGGTAAAATTACCTTCACAAGTCATAGGGATTCATAAGGGCCAGTTTCCTGGTTTCATGGCATATATATTCCCCATAAAGATGGGATGCTGGTCTGTTGCAGGATTATTCATTTTTGCTCAAGAACACAACACATCTCTTGGTCCAGGAATCGAAACCACAATCTTATGATCATGAGTCCAATACCCTAACCAATAAGCCACTCACCTCCACATCAGCAGGGTAGCACCGTTTGATGGATAAAACAATGCAAGGAAGAACATTGTGACCAGTGGTGTATAACAACAGCTGATAGTGCGGTCAATGCAATGATACAGTGATGCAAAATACAGTAGTTTATTTAGGCCAGTCCAGCATCCTGTGACTCTGGGGTTTCCATGGTATATTACGTAGACACTTCTTTATCAATCCAAACTGTTTGTGTGCATGCACACATGGGTGTGCACGCATATGCCAGATGTGAGCATGCACACACTGATGTACTGAGACTTGCAAACACAAATATGCACAATTAATCTTGCTTCTTTGTCATTAAATATCTAATATCAATGTAAGAAACATCATCATCATTAATAACAATACCATCATTATCACTACTACTATTACTACTGATGATGATGATGATGATGATGATGATGATGATGATGACAGTAGTAGTAGTAGTAGTAGTAGTAGTAGTAGTGATGGTGGTTGTGGTGGTGTTTGTGGTGGCAGAGGTAGTGGTGGCGACAGCAGCAGCAGTAGCGGTAGTAATATCATATTTATTATTATTATTATTATTATTGTTATCATTATTATTATTATTATTAGTAGCAGTAGTAGTAGTAGTAGTAGTTGTGGTGGTGGTGGTGGTGGTGGTGGTGGTTGTGGTGGTGTTTGTGGTGGCAGAGGTGGTAGTGGTGGCAGCAGTAGCAATATTATTATTATCATTATTATTATTATTATTATTCAGTAGTTTTATTTTTTTTAATTTTTATAACGTGCTTTCACTTCACTACCGAGCGCAGCTCTGTGCGCCATGGGTATGTGCTGTGGTTTGCTGTGGTGCTCTTATGTTTACTGTATTGAAAGTGTTTTGCGTAGGATGTGTGCAGTACCCAGTAGTGCAATTTTCTGTATGTTATATATATTTGTAAGTCCTGCTATTTTTGTTATGTATTTGTCTGAATATTTTTTTATTATACCTAAGGCACCTACTATGATAGGAATTGTTTCTGTTTTTAGATTCCACATTCGAGTTATCTCTATTTCCAGGTCTTTGTATTTTGAAAGTTTTTCCATTTCTTTTAGAGAAACGTTGTCATCTGCTGGTATTGATACATCAATTAGAAAGCATTTTACTATTATTATTATTATTATTATTATTAGTAGTAGTAGTAGTAGTAGTAGCAGAAGCGGCAGCAGCAGCAGCAGTAGTAGTAGTAGTTACAATAACAACAAGAATTAGCTTTCATTGCAATTGCTACTTCAATATTTTTTTTTCCCTCAGAATTCAATTTTATTTACTTTTATATTATGTTCAAGTGTCAAAGCTGGAAACCTTTTAAATCTGTTGTTGATTGCAAACAAGTGTCTGGGAAGAGGTTTGTATTATAGACTCAATGATAAAATATCTTTATTTTCCAGCTGCTCTCTCTCTCTCTCTTTGTCTCTCTCTTCGCTTCTCTATTTCTTGCTGCCTTCTTCTGGCTTGTATGCTAACATGCATGCATACAGACATATTGATAATAAATATGAATGTGTGTGTGTGTGTGTTTGTGTGTGTATGCATGTATACATACATATATAGCAGTAGAAAAAGAAAAGGTAAATAAAGAAAGCTTTGGACAATGCAGAAAATTTTACAAAACCTTTATATTTTAGGTGCAAATGCCTATCTTCAGAAAGAAGCAGTTAAAGAAATATCTAGTTACATCAATTTCATTATTTTATTTTAAATAGTGCAGGAGTGGCTGTGTGGTAAGTAGCCTGCTTACCAACCACATGGTTCCGGGTTCAGTCCCACTGCATGGCACCTTGGGCAAGTGTCTTCTACTATAGTTTCGGGCCGACCGAAGCCTTGTGAGTGGATTTGGCAGACGGAAACTGAAAGAAGCCAGTCGTATATATGTACATATGTGTGTGTGTGTGTGTTTGTGTGTCTGTGTTTGTCCCCCCTAGCATTGTTTGACAACCGATGCTGGTGTGTTTCTGTCCCCATCACTTAGCAGTTCGGCAAAAGAGACCGATAGAATAGGTACTAGGCTTACAAAGAATAAGTCCCGGGGGTCGATTTGCTCGACTAAAGGTGGTGCTCCAGCATGGC
>NC_068982.1:48062528-48070013 GCF_001194135.2 Octopus bimaculoides | reverse complement strand
TTACAAAGAATAAGTCCCGGGGGTCGATTTGCTCGACTAAAGGTGGTGCTCCAGCATGGCCACAGTCAAATGACTGAAACAAGTAAAAGAGAGAGTAAAGAGAGCTCAGCGTTTGGGTTAGCAGCAGTAGCAGATGGTGCAAGCAACTCTCCAACTGTTGGTCAATGTGATATATTTTCAAGTGGTGGTGGTGGTGGTGGCAGTAGAAGATACTCATCCTGTGTTATGGAAATATTGCAAAATATATTTCTTCCATCTTTATCATCATTATTAGTAGTAGTATTATATATTTAGCTTTTGCTTTATATTTGTACAAGTTGACTCCAAGTCTCGACCAGAGCCCTCAAGAGACAACAAGTTAGAAGTTCAAGTTAGGATTAGGGTTAGGGTTAGGGTTAGGATTAGGGTGCCATATTTTGGGGTTTTGCACAGAGTATTGTTCTAGGGAGTATTGTTCTTTAGTAAAAGAATAAAAGAATATATGTATATATTCTTTTATTCTTAAGGGTTTTTTAGTCGAAGAAATCAACCTAGGACTTATATTTTGTAAGCCTGGTACTTAATCTATCGGTCTCTCATTAAGTTAAGGAGACGTAAACACACCAATACCAGTTGCCAAGGGGTGATGGGAGAACAAACACATATGTGAGCATCAGGAAGGGCAGCGAGCCATAAAAATCAAGCCAAAACAGACTATGGAACCTGTTGTGTCTTTGGCCTCACCAGTTCCCATCAAGCTGTCCAACCCATGCCAGCATGGGAAACAGACATTAAATGGTGATGATGAGTTACAATAGGCTTCTTTTAGCTTCCAGCTACCAAATCCATTCATAAGGCTTTGGTTGGCCTGAGGCTATAAAAGATGACACCTCTCCAAGGTGTCACAGAGTGGAACAACCAAACCTAGAACCATACAGCTGAGAAGGATAAAGTTATTCCCACACAGTTATGCCTATGCTTATATTCATTATGTATTAAAAGGTTTGCCATCACCCAATTACTCATGACTGAATTGCACTATTTGATCTTCTGAAAGAGCTGTTTCTACTATTGCTCATGTCAATGTTGCCATTTTCAAGATTACATATTTGTGTATATGGGGCATTTTCTGCCATTAATTGTTCTCTAAACTGTTCATTTGCTTCCTTTTTTTTTTTAATACTTTCAGTTGTGTGTTTTATATTTTTTGAGTATTCATGCATGTGTGCACATGTGTTTGTTATTTTAGTGTTTCATTGTGAGTGTAGCCATCTTTGATGTGAAGTTGTAATATGTGGAAATAAAATATTAGAAGTTTTTGAAACATAATTTTTTTTTTTTTTTTGTCTATCTTCAAGTATTGAGGGAAAGCCTTCCTTTGCCAATTGTACTCTTTTAATACTTGAATAAATCAAGTTTCAAAGAGAAAAACGAAGAGATGTCTTCACACTATGAGAGTTATATACTACTACTACTACTACGACTACTACTACTGATACTGCTGCTGCTGCTACAACTACTACTACTGCTGCTACTAAAAATAATAATAATAAGATATCATTTTGCCAGTATGTCTGCCTTGACTGTTAAAAATAAAGGCAGCAATTTTGGGGTGGTGGTAAGTCGATTACATTGACTCCAGTTCTCAACTGGTACTTATTTTACCGACCCCCAAAAGGATGAAAGGCAAAGTCAACCTCAACAGAATTTGAACTCAGAACATAAAGACAAATGAAATGCCACTAATGATTCTGCCAGCTTGCCACCCTAATACCCTTATTGCATTTAACGGCCAATTTGAAGGAAAAGAACTGTTTTCATGGAATAGACTAAGTTGGAATGAAATTTAAAGGAGGAGTGACACAATCCTAAGTTCTTGCCAAAAGTAGCTTAAATGCTAGTAAAATTATACAGTACTAATGAGATCCAATAAGACTGAAACATATCTGAAGTTGTCACTATATTGCCAAGATCAGTCTCACTCTTGAATTTCTTGACCAGAATTTATAAGCTAATGATTCTTTCTTCTCACCATGGTTGTAACCAGTGCTAGATTTAGGACAAATGAGGCCCAGTGCTAGTTAAGTTGTGAGCCCCTTTACTAGGAATGTTTGACATTTGAAGCCCCTTATTTGAACATTTGGCATTTGAAAAATTCATCATAAAAAATTTGGGTGGGCAGGAATAGGGTCCCTTTGGTCAACGGAGCCCTGTGCACAATGGTAAATCCAGCACTGGTTGTAACTAAGCACAATGTTAAATCCAGCACTGGTTGTAACTATGTAACTGGATTAAGTATGTTAAGACAACTACTTAGAAAAACAGTATCTCTTTGTACAAGATCTAATTGACCTTTTATTCATATACCATAACAATGAACAATAAAAATAATTAATTAAATAAAAATGAAATTGGGTCAATTAAAATGGAATAGTGACAACAAGCAGGGGCATTTAATGGGAGAATGGAAAATACACTTTACATCAGTGGGAAATTTCCATCATCAGCTGCCAATTGAATATTCTCATGATTTTGATACTATCTATCTATCTATCTATCTATCTATGGGTTCTCATTCCTAGGGTATTTTTCCATGTTATTATTATTATTATTATCATTATATGGCGTAGTGGTTAAGAGCACAGGCTTCTACCCCAAGATTCCGAGTTCGATTCCAAGCAGTGACCTGAACACTAACAATAATAATAATGATGATGATAATAATAATAATAATAATAATAATAATAATAATAATAATAATAATAATAATAATAATAACATCGAAAAATACCTTAAGAATGAGAACTCAGGTTCGAAATTTCCCCAAGATACCTGAAGAAGACTGGAGGGTATATCAGCCAAAATGTTGTGTTAACAACAAACAAGATGAGGACAAATATCCGTTGAATGTAAATAATGTAAATAATGTATTTTTAGAATAACATTATAGGGTAGGGGTAAAAGTGGATCCGGCCAGTTTGAATATAAAACAGGTAGAATAGTTTAGATGCTGAAGTGTTAAGGGAGATTTTGACTCATATTTCTAGCAAACAATAAATTATATAGAGGTTCTCTTATTAGTTTGTAGTGCTATAATATATACTACAAAATTATTAAGGTGTTAATAATGATGTTAATCTATTATTAAACATAAAAGTTAATGCTTTAGGCCTACCTAATTCAATTAACAGTAGGTTGGTTTCAGTTTTGCAATGTAATCTTCCATTCTTAAATGATGAGCCAAAACAAAAATAGATATTTCCAGTAAATCTACTGGAAATGATCATGATAGAGTATAGCAGACTGCCCCTATCACTCACCCAGTACGAAAAAGGCCAGATGTCTATGAAAACAACATATGAAAAATATTATGTATTTCAAGAGGAAAAATTAGTTCTCCAGTATACTGTACCACCATTACCCACCACCACCACCGCCACCATCGGCACCTCTGCCGCCACCGTCGTCGTCATCATCATCATCATCATCTGTTTTTTTTCATGTTTGCATGAGTTTGATGGGTCATTTCCAGTAGAGCCAGGTGTTTCTTGTTGACAAGACACAACATGTCAAAACATATTGTCCCAGAATCCCTTGCCTCAATGAGCTAAGTGTGTTGTGAGAAAAAAAAAAAATCTGTCATCATGAAAGGGAGAAGTTTTTCTCCTGTGACATACACAATAGTGACTAGCATATTTATGTTCAAATATGCAGGAACATGTTAAGAATAAACATGCATAACATCATTTCAGATATCAGTGTACACAATGCAAATAATGATTTTTTATTTCTTTATTACCCACTAGGGGCTAAACATAGAGGGGACAAACAATCGACCCCCGAAAGGATGAAAGGCAAAGTCGACCTCAGCGGAATTTGAATTCAGAACGTAAAGACAGACGAAATACAGATAAGCTCACCGCCTTTTTCTGTGTGGTCAACGACCAGACCTCAGAAGGTCTGAAAGCAAAGACTTCAAATAATGATTTCTTTCCCAGTGGAGTGTCAGACCACTTGTTCTCCTCCTCTCTTATCTCCTTTGTGAGGCTCAGTAACCTCACTGAGCCTGCTTGCTTCATTTCTTTCCTTCATACCATTCAAGTTCTGGTTATTTGGCTTTCAGAGTACTCACTTCTACTGTTAATGAGGTTACATAAGTCATATAAGTTACTGACTAATTCTAAGGAGTGAAGGCATCAGGCTCACAATCATGAGATAGTAAATTTGATTCCAAGACAGGGCTGTGCATTGAGTTCTTGAGCAAGACACTTTATTTCATAATGCTCCAATTCACTCAGTTGCAGAAATGGGTTACAATGTCACTGGTGTCAAGCTGTATAGGCCTTTCCCTTTCCCTTGGATAACATTGGTGGTATGGAGAGGAGAGGCTGGTATGTATGGGCAACTACTGGTCTTCCATAAACAACCTTGCCCAGACTTGTGCCTCGGAGGGTAACTTTCTAGGTGAAATCCTATGGTCATTCATGATTGAAGTGTGTTTTTACCTTACATTTTAACTTCTAAGGACCCTTTCAAGTATTTGAAGTATTTGAAGTATTTGAAGTATTTCAAGTATTTGAACAAATTTATTTTACTGGTTCTCTGAATGCTGACCACTCCTGTGCATCTGTCACTTATGATATATTCATTCTTTGACATTAATCTGCCTGTGACTATACTACATCTCTTGTGAGTCCATGGTTTACATTAGGTAAACTGTATGAAATCCCTTATATATGCTTTTTCCGCAAAGTAAACATAGCTGCTTCCCAGATGACAGGAAAGTCCTGTTTACTTTTCTTAATAACTAAAACGTTCATTTTTGCTGCTATTGAAAATACACTAGAAGATTGCAAAGAAATGAAGAAAGATAAATATTGAAATTTAAGAAAGCACTCCTCTATTGACTATTCAAGAAAAATCGTTTAAAATATTTTAGCCTTAGGAAGAAATTTAGACATCAAAACACTCCTAGAATTCAATGGAAAATATTGAAATTTCTCTACAAAAGACAATTCCTATTCAGTAGAGCATAGTAAATGAAAATATAATAATTAAAAATAAAACTAGAAAATAGTATTACAAAAGATGTCAAGAGCCATGAAATATAAAAGAGTTGCCTAATAGTGGTTGTTGTTTGGCCTCGGGTCTTAACATTGATTGAGTAAACCTTTGAACAAAGACATTCTTTTTGTGACCATCCCATCCTTTTAGAGGCACACTGAAATAAATTACCAGCTATGTCCTTCCTTATCTTATGATGATGGAGTTTGGCTTGTAGGGAAATCTGGTTGTTATTTGTGATAGGTTGAGCAACTGCATTGAGATTCTCACAATAACTTGCTGCCCAACAGAAGAAGAAAGTGTAAAAACTGTCAATGTTGAGTTACTTTTTATCTGATTATTCATGGTATTGTTGCTGTTCTTATTGTTGTTGAACACCACGTGAGTCCTGATTGAACAAACTTATAAGCAAAAACATTCCATTCATAATAATCTTTGTCTTTCATTTAAACCTAAACGTATGCAGATCATGAATGAGTTTGATTCCCAGTGGCACATTGTGTCCTTGGGCAAGACATTTTATTTCACAATTCGCCAGCTCACTCAGCTGACAAAAATGAGAGTTGTACCTGTATTTCAAACGGGTTAGCTTTGTCACATTCTGGGTGTCACACTGAATCTCCCGGAGAACTATGTTGAGGGTAAGCATGCCTGGGAGTGCTCGACCACTTGCACATTAATTTCATGAGCAGGTGGTTCCGTCGATCAGATTAACTGGAACACTTGTTGTCATAATTGATGGAGAACCAGGCAAAGGTATGCAGGGCTAGAGTGTCTGATGTGTCCTTCTTGAAGACTACAAAGTCTGAACTGCAGATTTTGATGCTATTTCTAGCAGATCAAATGACCACTTAGAGACCCCCTTCATTTGTTAATAATGGCGAAATGGCCTATTGAGTAGAAAACGCTGAAAAGTGTCTTTTGAGTCAGAGCTTTGACAAGAATTTCCTCCAGAACTTTTCATGTCAAAACACAAAAAATAAAACCTACAGCTGCCAACATGTAACCTATCATTCACTTATTTAAATGAGAAATCAAAGATTATCTTGTTGTTGCTGTTGTTGTTCTGTTGCTGTTTAGCCCTAGGTCAAACCTGTTCTGCAAATCTATGATCAAAGACATTTAACCCTTTTGCATTCAGATTATTCTGTCAAATGTAATACTTCTTTATTCACATTGTTTTGAATTAATCATGCATTATCTCATAGCTTGAAGATTTCAATGATGTGATTAGTTATCTTTAGAATAGCATTGTAGGGTAGGTGTGAGAGGCCAGATTTGACCAGTTTGAATTAATCTTGCATGATTTTGTAGCTACAAGATTTCAATGAAGTGCTTGTTTATTTTTAGAATGACATTGTGGGGTAAGTGTGAGAGGTCAGATGTGGTTAGTTTGAATTAATCATGCAGCTATAATGTTGCAGCTATAAGATTTCAATGAAGTGATTGTTTATTTTTAGAATGACATTGTAGGGTAAGTGTGAGAGGCCAGATGTGGTTAGTTTGAATTAATCATGCAGCTATAATATTGCAGCTATAAGATTTCAATGAAGTGACTGTTTATTTTTAAAACGACATTGTGTGTTTGGTGTAAGAGGCCAGATCTGGCCAGTTTGAACAAAAAACAAGTAGAACGTTTGGGCTGGATATAACCAGTTTAAATGTTAAAGTGTTCAACCATAATCATTTTATCATTTCCCCAGTTGAAATGTGTCTAAAACCACATTATCCAAACACTTCCTTCTAATTTTTAATATAATAGGATGTGATTTGAAAGCAATTCAACTACTATTTTTAGCAGGCTGAGTAACCAAGCCATCTAGATGTTCCCTTATTTAACTTTGTTAAGATGTCTCATTAACAGAAGACAGTTTAGCAAGAAATCTAGATAAGCAAGGCAGATATTTGAATTTCTTGTAATTTTCACTAATCTCCCTGGAGATAAGGGATCTCATTAAAATGAAATCCATGTCCTCTCTGTTAGTAGGAAATGGAGAATGCGCAGGCCATCAATTTAACACCAGCATGCGTTAATATTCATTGTAATACCAAGTTTATTTAATCAACTCTCATGGTATCTGGTTTGCTTTAATTAAAGATATTATTTATTCAAATTCAATTTCTCATGATATTTCATTTCACTTCATCAACCTTCTTTCCTTCTTAATTCTGGCACTAATTCTTTTACATACATTCACTTATACATTTCCTTCTCTTGCTCTCTCTCTCTCTGTCCCCTCTCTTTCTCATTCTCTCTCTTTCCCCTCTCTCTCTCATTCTCTCTCTCTTTTTCTATCTGCCTGTTTATCTATCTATCTATTTATCTGTCTGTCTATATCTATCTATCTATCTATCTATCTATCTATCTATTTGTTTGTTAGCTATATACACACACACACACACACACACATATACAAATATATATATATATATATATATATA
>NC_068982.1:48059958-48062070 GCF_001194135.2 Octopus bimaculoides | reverse complement strand
TATATATATATATATATATATATATATATATATGTGTCTGTCTGTCTATCTATCTTTCTATCTATTTGTCTGTACACATGCTCAGTACACAATGCACACTTACACATCTCACTCAAACATACACATATACCACACACACACACACACACACACACACACACACATATATTCATATTTCTATTCTTTTATTGTTTTACTAATTTCCATTTATGGATAGCAGATCAGCTGTTGCATGGCCTATGAAGGATTTGGTTGATCTTATTGACCCAGGACATAAAGGACTACAACAAAACCATCAACAAAGCCATAAATAAAGACATGGAAACATATACACACAGACACTCACATACACTGACTCACAAATACATGCATACACACATATCCATCCATCCATCCATCCATCCATACATACATACATACATACATACAGGTAATGAAATATTATAGAGGTGAACTTTTTTCAAGAAACAACAGCGTAGGGCTCAATTTATTGAGCGATTAAAGTATTAATTTGAAAGGGACAAGTTCCAAGGTCAATAAATACTCCTCATCAAATCTGACATATATCTAAACTCAGAAGGCATATATAAGCCATAATAAGCATGTGAACACATCATCTGTGGCTTCTGTGCCGGTGGCACGTAAAAAAGCACCATTTGAGCGTGACCATTACTAACGTCGCCTTCTTGGCACTTGTGCCAGTGGCACGTGAAAAGACATTCAAGCGAGTTTGTTGCCAGTCCTGCTGGACTGGTCCCTGTGCGGGTGGCACGTAAAATACACCATTTCGAGCGTGGCCGTTGCCAGTACCTCCTGACTGGCCTTCGTGCCGGTGGCACGTAAAAGCACCAGCTACACTCTCGGAGTGGTTGGTGTTAGGAAGGGCATCCAGCTGTAGAAACTCTGCCAAATCAGATTGGAGCCTGGTGTAGCCATCTGGTTCACCAGTCCTCAGTCAAATCGTCCAACCCATGCTAGCATGGAAAGCGGATATTAAACGATGATGATGATGATGATGATGATGATACATATAATAGTGTAATTCCGTGCTCAAATCAAAGTCGAATAAGTAATTGCATAAATACATACAGATAACTTAAGAAGGCCAAGCTGATGAGATAACAGTTCACAATAATCCAAAAGGAAGCTCTTGAATGAATCCAGTAAATAGAAAGTGTCTTACAGCCATTTCTGGGAATATGCGTAGAAGTGTGCAGGTAAGACCTTTTGAACTTCAGTATTCTACATTTCCTTCGTCAGAGAATATGTACAGATTTGGAACTTTTAAACAAAATCATAAAATTCATAAAATCCCACAAATAATTTTATGATCTTGTTTAAAAGTTCCAAATCCGTACATATTCTATGATGAAGGAAATGTCGATTACTGAAGTTCAAAATGTCTTAACTGCACACTTCTACGCACATTCCCGGAAATGGCCGTAGGACTCTTTCTATTAATCGTGAACTATTATCTCACCAACAGGGACTTCTTAAGTTATCTGTATGCATTTATGCAATTACTTATCTGATTTTGATTTGGGCATGGAATTACACTATTATATGTATGTATATGTTTTTGTATGTTATGTGTTCACATGCTTATAATGGCTTATATATGCCTTCTGTGTTTAGATATGTGTCAGCTTTGATGAGGAGTATTATTGACCTTGGAATTTGTCTCTTTCAAGTCAATACTCTAATATATATATATATATTCGCCATGATAGATCGCTGACCACTACACACATTTTTTCTCTCCTTGTTTCTTTCTGTGTTCCTTTCTGTTGAAAAGCATAGGCTCAAAACATTAAAGACTTTCTCTATTCCCGAGCGTTATACTAATACATCCATTTGTTGTCTACACCACCTGTCTTCGTCTGTTGTTTTTTCGTGAATTCTCCCTATATATATCATCATCATCATCATCATCATCATCGTTTAACGTCCGCTTTCCATGCTAGCATGGGTTGGACGATTTGACTGAGGACTGGTGAAACCGGATGGCAACACCAGGCTCCAGTCTGATTTGGCAGAGTTTCTACAGCTGGATGCCCTTCCTAACGCCAACCACTCAGAGAGTGTAGTGGGTGCTTTTACGTGTCACCCGCA
>NC_068982.1:48052591-48059256 GCF_001194135.2 Octopus bimaculoides | reverse complement strand
TATATATATATATATATATTTATATATATATAACTACAAACACCCAAGTGGCTGGTGGTTTCGCTGGACTAGGGATCCAGTTGTGATCTATGTATACTGTGGTTTGTTGTCAGTAAATATTTACTATTGGACCAGTACATTGATTTGTCAGGAAGCCTATCCTGCTAAGACAGCCCTGTGTAGAAGAAAAAGTCTCCAAAAATTGACTTCTGTTCTGTATTAGAAATCTTTTCATTGTTTGCTTTAATTTGTTTTAGAGGAGAAAGAGGTAGAGAATACAATACATGAGTAATCCAATAAGAAATACGTGATTATGAATGGGTGGGTTTCTCAAAATCTTGTGCCTAAGACACACCAGTCACGACCTGATGTACAGAAGATATGAAATTATTCACAAAGTGGACAGGGCAGATATTTGAGATGTTACCTTATGGTTCGTACCTCTACACTACCTAGCAATGTGCCTACACTGGAAAACCTTTTCCAACTGCACCCTCTAATGAACAGTAGTGCTATGTAAGAGAATGCACAGTTAGGACAGGATCAAAGGAATTTATCATGACATCAGCTCTAACAGTGGAGAAATGGGATCCTATAGGACTCAGAGTTGATCATTTGTATCATGAAGTGACAAGAGCACTAGAGCTGTAGAAGTCACATCTCTCCTACTCCTGCAGCATTTAACCTGGCTGTATTCATCCAAAGTGAAGGCACATGGCTTAGTGGTTAGGGTATTTGGCTCACAGTCATAAAGTCATGAGTTCAATTCCTGGTGATGTGTTGTGCCCTTGAGCAAAACATTTTATTTCAAGTTGCTCCAGTCCATCAGCTGGAAAAAATGAGTAGTACCTGTATTTCAAAGGGCCAGCCTTGTCACAGTATGTCATGCTGAATTTCCCAGAGAACTATGTTAAGGGTACATGTGTCTGAGGAGTGTTCAGCCACTTGCACGTTTATTTCACAAGCAGGCCAAGGAGTATGTGTGTGTATATATGTGGGTATGTATGTTTGTGTGTATGTGTGTATGCGTGTATATTTGTGAGTGTATGCATTTGAGAGAGGTGTATAAGTGTGTGCTTATGTGTATGTATATTTTTGTGTATATGTGTGCATATGTTTGTGTCTGTGTGTATTCTTTTATTCTTTTGCACATTTCAGCCTAATGCTGTGGCTATACTGAGGCATTGCCATGTCTATGTATGCACGTGTGTGAAAGTATAAGTATTATTTTAAGCTGTAATTCTTTGGATTATGACTGCACATCATATGATTCGCTGAATCTTGAGCAATTAAAAAATAAATGAAATGCTCTTATCATCATCATCATCATCATCATCATCATCATTTAACATCTGTGTTCCATACTAGATGGGTGGGTTATATATATCCATATCACACACATGATCGCATGACTAACCAAGGTATCAGATGTTGTTACACATCGCTGGTCACAATGCAATTTTGCATTGTTTTAGCCATTGAATCATGCCACCCAGCTGGCTAGGTGAGCATACCAACATTCCCTCACTGATTGAAGGGGAACTGGAGCAATGTGAAATGATGTTTTGCTCAAGCACATAATGCACCAACCAGTCATGGAATTAAACCCACGATCTAGTGATCATGAGTCCAACAGCCTGACCACTAGGCCACATACCTTCACATATATATATATATATCACTAAAATATATATAAAGCATTAAATATATGTTAACAATATAAAAAAAAATCTTTTGATCTAGTTAGAATATATTATATTATTATATAAGGCTGTCTGTTATTCACTCGCAGTCTTTTTGATATATTACAATAAAAATAACAAATATTTGATTCATAGGACTAAAGCAAATTTTTTTTTATCCTTTTGAAAGAATTGATTAAAATATTACCTGACTGTCTAGTTTTCAGTCATCAAGTGATTAAAATCTTTTAGTAAATATTTTGATTTGTGATGACAGTGTATGCTCACAAATGCAAGTAGCCAAAAACGGGTTCCTCTGAAGATTCTCTGGAGTAATGTTACTCGAGAAGGTGCATAACTTGGAGATCAGGGAATCCCCCCTAGGTTTATCAGCTATTTCTCCGCATTGGGAGGTCACAGCTCTGGCATTACAGACATGTAATTAGAATGCTGCAGGAAGGAATCTCATGATGGATTCTTCAAGCTAAGCCAAGCCAGTCAGCAAGAGAGCTAGAAGTAGACCAAGGATGAAATGCTTGAATAGTATATTATATCCTCAACTGGTCATGCTTGGGAATCCAACCAAAAAGCATAATGATGGTTGCCTCTGATAGGATCTTATGATACCTCAGAGCCTTATTCTCACAATCCTCCCAGGAATAAATGGATGGATGGATGGATGAATGGATGACAGAAAAATCTAAATTAATTCTGAATGGATCTTAAAGATGAAATTTCTGGGAAACAATGTACTCAGTGTCTTTGTTTAAAAGGTTTAGGGGATCCTACCCCCATTGGTCATGAATGACCATGGGACTGCACCTAGAAAGTTCCCCCTCTGAGGCACCGGTCCAGTCAAAGTTGTTTATGGAAGACCAGCAATTGCCCATGCATACCAGCCTCCCTTCTCCATGCCACCGATGTTATCCAAAGGAAATGCAAAGGTCAATGCAGTATGGGACCAGTGATATTGCAATTCATTCCTACAGCTGAGTGAACTGGAGCAATATGAAATAAAGTGTCTTGTTCAAGAACACAACACACAGCCCAGTCTGGGAATCGAACTGACTACCTCATAATTGTGAACCCAATGCTCTAATCACTGAGCCATGCACCTTTACAAGGTTTAGCTTTAAAAGGTTCAGCATATCATAATTGTTTTTTTAACAATTTTATAGATTCTAACATTGTTATTTTCTAAAAATCATAGATATTTTGATGAACTTGTTGAAAGATCATCCCATATATTTAAAAGAATACTTATACTAATTAAATAGTGTTAATTTGTTAACTTCCCTTTGACTTAGTGGTTCGGTGAAAGAGACCAGTAGAATAAGTACCAGGCTTTGAAACTAAGACTAAATTGAGGTCGATTGATTTGACCTTCCACAGCATACCCCAGCATGGCTGCAGTCCGATGATTGAAACAAGTACAGGATAATGCATAAAAGATATATCAAAAAGACTAGTGGATGAACAACAGGTACTGGTATGCATTAATATAATACATTCCAGGTGCACATTTGATAGTTGATCTCATATATGAAATATAAGTAGGTTTCTTTTATTCATGTGGTTGCTTCAGAATAAGAAAAGTGCAAAACTTATTGCCGTAATCTAAGTAATTTCAGCTTAAAAATAAGTTTTATAACCTGTTCTTCATCTTCATATCAAGCACTGTACACCTCTTTTGTAATGTTGAGTATCTCTTATCACACACTTGATATCTTCCTTGCACTCTAACTAAACACACATACATGCATACACGCACATATATCTTTTGTCTTTTATCTTTAATCTGTTTCAGTCATTAGACTGCGGCCATGCTGGAGCACCACCTTGAAGAATTTTTAGTCGAATGAATCAACCCTAGTCCTTATTTTCTTTTTCAGCCTTCCAAGTTCTTTTATGAGGTTTAGAAAAAACTGAAGGACCACTGCAATAAGTGTGTGAATCTGAGAGGGAAATATGTTGAATAAAATCATAATTAACTGATCTTCCTGTATTTTCTTTTACCCAAGGCCAGAAACTTTTCAGCACTTCCTCATGTGGCTGTGTGGTAAGTAGCTTGCTTACCAACCACATGGTTCCGGGTTCAGTCACACTGTGTGGTACCTTGAGCAAATGTCTTCTACTATAGCCTCGGGCCAACCAAAGCCTTGTAAGTGGATTTGGTAGAGGGAAACTGAGAGAAGCCCATCGTATATATGTATACTCTTTTTACTCTTTTACTTGTTTCAGTCATTTGTCTGCAGCCATGCTGGAGCTCCGCCGTTAGTCGAGCAAATCGACCCCAGGACTTATTCTTTGTAAGCGTAGCATTTATTCTATTGGTCTCTTTTGCCAAACCACTAAGTTATGGGGACGTAAACACACCAGCATCGGTTGTCAAGCGATGTTGGGGGGACAAACACAGACACACAAATGCAAACACATATACATACATATACATATATACGACGGGCTTCTTTCAGTTTCCGTCTGCCAAATCCACTCACAAGGCGTTGGTCAGCCCGAGGCTATAGTGGAAGACACTTGCCCAAGGTGCTACACAGTGGGACTAAACCCGGAACCATGTAGTTGGTAAGCAAGCTACTTACTACACAACCACTCCTGCACCTATATGCATATATATGTGTGTATGTTTGTGTGTCTGGGTTTGTCCCCCCCAACATCGCTTGACAACCGATGCCAGTGTGTTTATGTCCCCGTAACTTTGCGGTTCAGCAAAAGAGACCAATAGAATAAGTACTAGGCTGAAGAATAAGTCCAGGGGTCGATTTGCTCGACTAAAAGCAGTGCTCCAGCATGGCCGCAGTCAAATGATTGAAACAAGTAAAAGAGTAAAAGATTTATATATATATATATACACAATGGGTTGCTGAACAGTTCCTCGCCTTAAGGGTATCACGAAAAGCCTGGCTGGAGGCCCAACCTTCCAAGTTCTTTTGCAAGGCAGAGAAAAACTGCAATAAGTGTTTGAATCTGAGAGGAAGACCATCATCATCATCATTTAACGTCCATGCTGGTATGAGTTGGAGGGTGTGATTAGAGCTGGCAAGCTGCTGGGGTGGGGGGCTGCACCTGACTCCAGTCTAATTTGGCATGGTTTCTGTGGCTGGATGTCCTTCTTAACACCAACTTTACACAATGTGCTGGATGCTTTTATGTGGCACCACATGAATGTTTTTACATGACACTGCGTGGGCGCTTTAAATGTCACTGCATTAGGTGCTTTTACATGTAGCCACATGGGCGATTTTACATGTTGCCACACAGGTGCTTTTGTTGAATAAAATAATAATTAACTGATCCTCTTGGATTTTCATGTACTCAAAGCCAGGAACTTTCCAGCACCCCCTCGTATTTGTCTCTGCATATATGAATCAATAAGTCTAAGTAAGAGAATGTATGAGTATGTGTTTGAATATGTGAGTGTGAATATGTAGGCATATATGAATACTTGTAATGATATGAACATACGTCTGCACATGTATGCTTCTTTCTTTGCTCGTGACATCTACTTGTAAATGTGTATAAGTATTTGTGGATGCATGTGCATACACTTGACTCTGTGTGCACGTCTGTTTAATTGCACCTGTGTATGTACATGTGTTTTGTACTCGCAACAGTGAAAGCACACATGTGCATGTGTTTGCATGTGTGTCTGTTTAGAGCTGCAGTTCTCAAACTTCTTATAGCTTGGTGCCCCTTTCATCGAACGGTATTTTATACAAACACCTGCTATGCAAGTTTAACATACACACATGCGCAAATATGCACACGCACACAAGCACACACACACAAATACATACACATGCACTCACATGTACACACACACGCACACGCACAAATACACACACACACACAAATACAGACGCACAAATGCACACACACAAATAAACTCACACACACAAATACACTCACATACACACACAGAAATACACACACATGCACACACACATACACACACACAAATAATAAAGCTAACATGGCACAGATTATTTTAACTAAACAGAAGCTAATTTCGAGCAATAGCTTATTATCTATATTTTCTTCTCATCCATCAAATACCTCTTTTTCAATATCTGCTTGGCTTAATATGCAAACACTATTAAGTTTTTTATGAAAATTATTGAAGAAAGTGAGAGCTTACATAATTTAATTACATTGAACCTTGATACATTATCAATCATGTTTCTATTCAATGATAACCAAATGTTTGACTCATATTACTATTTTTGAAAATGTATTTATATGTGTTGTACCTGGATTAACTCTTTCAATACTTCCCCACCTGAGACCACATCTGATTCTATGATGCATATTTACTATTTTAAGGTGATCTGAATTAAAACTTTCCATCAAGATTTTATGATGATTTACATTCCGAGTACTAGATTAATAAAGGCAAGCTTATGGCCATATCACGTTGAATGTATCGGTTCTCAACCAATCACCGATGTCAAACAACATTGAGCCTAGTGAGCACTTAGATACATGACAGCTTGGGAAACCTAGGTGCTATAAGCATCGAAAAAAAAAAGATTAATAAAGACTAAGTTATTTTTATTTTTCATCTTTTGCTTGTTTCAGTCATTAGATAGCAGCCATGCTGGGGCACTGCCTTGAAGTATTTTTATCAAATGAATTGACCCCAGTCGTCGTTGTCGTCGTCGTCGTCGTTTAACGTCCGCTTTCCATGCTAGCATGGGTTGGACGATTTGACTGAGGACTGATGAAACCAGATGGCTATACCAGGCTCCAATCTGATTTGGCAGAGTTTCTACAGCTGGATGCCCTTCCTAACGCCAACCACTCAGAGAGTGTAGTGGGTGCTTTTACATGTCACCCGCACGAAGGCCAGTCAGGCGGCACTGGCAACGGCCACGCTCAAAATGGTGCATTTCATTTCATGTGTCACCCGTACATGAGCCAGTCCAGGGGCACTGGCAACGATCTCAATCGAAAATCTCACGAAGG
>NC_068982.1:48049950-48050412 GCF_001194135.2 Octopus bimaculoides | reverse complement strand
GAGCCAGTCCAGGGGCACTGGCAACGATCTCAATCGAAAATCTCACGAAGGCCAGCCAGACGGCACTGGCAACGGCCACGCCCAAAATGGTGCATTTCATTTCATGTGTCACCCGTACATGAGCCAGTCCAGGGGCACTGGCAACGATCTCAATCGAAAATCTCACGAAGGTCAGCCAGGCGGCACTGGCAACGGCCACGCTCAAAATGGTGCATTTCATTTCATGTGTCACCCGCACATGAGCCAGTCCAGGGGCACCGGCAACGATCTCACTAGAAGGACCACACACATGCTGCGGGCACAAGTGCCAGAAAGGCGACGCTGGGCACAGGTGCCATCACGATTTCGATTTCCCTTGCCCCAATAAGTCTTTGCAAGCTGAGTTTCGTGTCCAATGAAGGAGACGGCGTTGGCATGGGTGACAGTCGTCGAATTTAACTCGATTTCGATTTCACTTGCCTC
>NC_068982.1:48046705-48047927 GCF_001194135.2 Octopus bimaculoides | reverse complement strand
CCTTCCAAGCCTGTTTCTTTTGTCTAATAGCCCTGTCTACCTCCTTGTTCCACCACCACGTTATTTTGGGTCGAGAAGGGACCTTGCACCAACCACAGATCTCGTCGGTGGCCCTCAGCAGGTTGTCCCGTAGAAACGTCCAGTTGTCCTCTACATTGTGTGAAGCTACATCCCCCTCTATTTCGTCGAAGGCTTCGAGTAATAAGTCTCTAAATCTCTGTCCATTCGCAGGATCTTTGAGCTTCCATACCCTTCTCCTCCAAGCTGGTCGTCTTCTGGGCAGCCACTTAGCTCTGATCCTGAAGTCACTAACTACTAGTCTATGTTGTCGGGTACATTCTTCGCCTGGGAACGTTTTGGCATTTCTAAGCAGCCATCTTTCCCTTTTCCTGGCAAGGATGTAGTCAATTTGGCTTGTGTGCCTGCCAAAACGGTAGGTGACTAGGTGACTGGCAGGTTTCCTGAAGTTAGTATTGCAGACCATAAGGTCATTTGCATCCCAGAAATCCAGCAGTCTGGTTCCCTCCTCATTTCGGGAATCAAAACCATAGCCTCCATGTACGCCATAGAAGCCCCCTGCATGTTGTCCAATATGACCATTGAAGTCACCAGCCACAAAGAGAAGGTCCCTGTCATTCGTCGATGAGGTAGTCTGCAGAAGGGTGTCATAAAATTGGTCTTTCTGTCCGTCGGGTAGCCCGGGCTGAGGGGCATAGGCCGATATAATGGTTGCTAACCCATGGTGTAGGACTAATCTAATCTTAAGTATTCTATCGCATACTCTAACTACCTCGATTACCTTATCCACCCATTTCTCTGCAAGAAGTATACCCACGCCTCCGACCACGTCTGTGTTTCCTGCCCAGAAAATCTTGTACCTGTGTTCTTTGCCTGTGAGGTACCTAGCGGAGCAACCTCTCCACCTTACTTCTTGGAGGCAGCAGATATCGACACGTCTCCGTTCAAGCATCTCAACAATCTCACCAGACCTACCTTTCAGCGTGCCGACGTTAAGAGTGCCAACCCTGAGGGTGTGGGAGGTATGGACCCGTGAGAACTTGGGGCGGGGAACGGCAGCGTCATGTACCTGAAAAGAAAGCTCGCATTTTGCAGAGAACATAACAATTAGTAGCATTCCTTTCAGCCAGCATCCACTATATTATCGTATTATGCACCATATGATCTCTACCTTACATAGGGGGATAAACCCTAAGTGGGGGTG
>NC_068982.1:48042133-48046695 GCF_001194135.2 Octopus bimaculoides | reverse complement strand
ACACACACACATATATGACTGGTTTCTTTCAGTTTCCCTCTACCAAATCCACTCACAAGGCTTTGTTGGCCCGAGGCTATAGCAGAAGACAATTGCTCAAGGTGCTACTGAGCCTGGAACCATGTGGTTGGTAAACAAGCTACTTACCACACAGCCAGTCCTGCACCTGCTTGTGTGTGCGATATACCCGCGCGGGGCAAGGGGTTAATCAAAGGGGGATGAGAAGAGATATATAGAGAGGGAGTGAAAACGACATAGACATAGTGAAATAGATAATCGGGAGAGACAGAGAGATTAAAACAGAGAGGGAGTGAAATTGAAAGAGAAAGATTAAAAGAGAGAGGGTTATTCAAAAGCACGAGGTGTTTAGGGATTTTTATCGTTTGTACCCAGTAAATATAGAATGGTAGAAATTCGGCCAGCTAATTCTAAGACAAGGTTATAGCGTTAAGAGACTGTGTGAGGAAATACAACTGAAAACATGAAAATAAGCAGTGTGTAAGGTATGCAAGATCATAGGCAGCCTAGTATTTATTCTATTGGTCACTTTTGCCCAATTCCAAGGTTGCAGGGATGTAAACACACCAAGCAGTGGTACAACACAAACACAGACATAAAGAGACACATGCACACACACACACACATACACATATATATATAATGGACTTCTTTCAGTTTCCCTCTACCAAATCCACTCATAAGGTTTTGGTCAGCCCGAGGCTATAGCAGAAGATGCTTAACCCAAGGTGCCACATAGTGGGACTGAACCTGGAACCATGTAGTTGCAAAGCAAGCTTCCTACCAGACAGCCACTCCTGCACCTGCTTGTAATTTTATGTAATCTTACTAATTTTGTGTAATTTTTCTAGACTTTTCATAATTTTCAAAATTAATTAGAACAAAGGCAGTGTATTTCAACAGAAATATAATAACAAAAGGGTTAAATATTTTATTTCTGAGAGAGATAACAGTGCCTCACCTTCCAGCCCCAATCCCTAAACATATAACTACCCTCACAGTGTCCCCTTGATATTTACCACTTGTAAGGCAGCAAGCTGGCAGAATCATTAGCACGCTGGGTAAAATGCTTAGCAGCATTTCATCCATCTTTATTCTCTGAGTTCAAATTCTGCTGTGGTCACCTTTGCCCTTCACACTTCTGGGGTCAATAAAATAAATATCAGTTGAGTACTGTGGTTGATGCAATTGACTTACCCACCTCTGAAATTACTGGCCTTGTGCCAAAATTAGAAATAGATGTTTGCCACCTATTTGTGACCTCATAACACCCCCTCCCGAGGGGAGGTGGGTGCTGGCATCCACATTAAGGTCGACTGAAATTGACCTGCTACAACTACTGTCTACCTACCATCTGCTAGATATCTTCTAAGTCAGGCATGAACATCCTTTTTTTGAGAAGCATGCTGCATGAGACATGACTCGTTGTCAGGCGGGTTGCATTGCTAAAATAATTCAAGGTAATTTTTCACTAGGCATGCCATTCCGGAAGACCTGCAAGCTGCAGTCTGCCCATAACTGCTCTATGTGGTTGCCTGATCTAGTAGAAACAGATGGTTTCAAATTTTGGAACAAGTGAGCGGGTAAGTCAATTACATTGACCCCAGTCCTCAACCGGTATTTATTTTATCATCCCAAAACAATGGTAAGCTAAGCAGACTCTAGTAGAATTTAAATTCAGAACATTTAGCCAGAAGAAATCCAGCTAAGCATTTTGTGCAGCATGCTAATGTGTCTGTCAGCTCATCACCCTACACTAACTTAATAATGACAAAGTTGCATAACCTTTTAGCATTTAAACTGGCCATATCTGGCCAAAATATTCTGCCTGTTTCATGTCTAAACAGGCCAAGTCTGGCCTCTTACACTTACCCTACAATGTCATTCTAAAAATAATCAGTCACATCATCAAAATCTTGAAGCTACAAGATAATACTTGTTTAATACAAAGTAATGTGCATAAATAAGCAGTACATTTAACAGAATAATCTCAATGCTAAAGGATTAAGTAAATTCTTCATTATTTTCTAAATAAATTGAAACAAAGGCAGTGTATTACTGTACTTGCCTTCCTGCCTGCCTGTCTGAACACCACTTGCTACTGACACCTCCAGCAGTAACTTGGTGAGTTCAATAACCAGCCTAGGCTTCATTGCTCGTCAGGCTGAAAAGAGCAAATTGTCAAAGTATCGGTCATTCGCTCTCCAACAGGTTTATGGTCAAGCCTGTAGCAGTAGAGACCTCTGGCAATTTCATCCCCCGGACCATATCCCTGATCACCACTATTGGGGCAAAGATGGCTGTCCACAACTGCGAGCCCCATGAGTCAGAGTGGCTGTTCCAGCACATCTCCCTTGCCATCGTCTGAGACAACCCCTTTTTCATTTTACCTGCTGGGAACATGAAGTAGTCTGAATTACAGGAAATCTAGAGATTGTAAGAATTTCATAGCTTACTGCCCATAGTCAGTTTAATATGCCTTTACTTGCAAACAAGGGACATAGTATCATGGTGCAATTTCACTTCGTTGTTTATCTGTTTGTTGTCTGTCTGTCTGTCTGATTTTCTGTTTGTCTTTTTGTGTCTTCCTACTCTACCTGCCTGTCTGCCTGCTAGCCCGTCTGTCTGTCATTTCTGTGTCAACTAGGAAATTTCTTGGATGCACATATGCACATATAATCTCTGCCATACAAACAAACTCCCAGCCTATCTGCCTGCCTGTCTGCTTTTGTCTCCTCTCTCATTCTCTCACAAGCAAACACAGACTTGCTCGTACACAACACATCTATCTACATGTCTGCCTGCCTGCCTGTCTGTCCGTTTGTCTGACTATCTGTTTGCTTACCACCTGTTGAGCTTCCTTGTCAACCTAAATCAGCTGATCACTTCTCACTGTCCATTTGTCTGTCTGTATGTCTCCATATATCACTTTTGTCTGTCTGTCTGTCACTCATTAATGTGTTTGTGCATTTGAAGGCTAACATATGTGTGTTTGTGTGACTGCATGTGTATTTATATTTGTATATGTGTACACATGTTAGCATGTGTATGTGTATATGTGTGTGTGTGTGTGTGTTAGTGGTTTGCTTGGGTCCTTGTCTCTGAGCGCAGCTTTATTATTTGTCTCTGTATTTTGAAGTTTTATCTTCATGAGCATGTTTGTTTGTGTTTGCGTGTCTGTGTACATGTTGGTACGCATGCATATGTAATATGTGTATGCTCGTCACTATGTACGTTTTTCTGTCTTGTCTGTATATGTCAATGTTTACACAAATGATTTAGCTGTGTGGTTGCTGTTGTTGCTGTTACTGTTGTTGTTGTTTTCTTGTCGTCGTTTAACCCCAGTCTAGAGCAGAGCTATGATGAAACCTTTTCCAGCAGTGACCATATGGCTTTTTATAGAGTCATGGTGTATTTTAGAATGACATAATCTATTGTATTCCACTTTATTTTTTAAGTTGGTAGGGTGTGATCTGAGAAGGATTTAGCTACTTTAACTAGCAAATCAAGCAAGCAGATATAGCTTCTCTCAGTAGCATGTTTCTGTGGTTCTATATGTTAACACGTTTATATGCATGTGCATGTGTGTTTTTATTACATATATATAAATATATGTGCATGTATGTATATGTGTATGTGTGTATGTATGTATGTATGTTTGCATGTATAGACATATATACATATATAAACATATACAGACACATATACATATATATATATATATATATCTTACAGCTCTTTCTAAAACAGCTGTGCATATGATGCATTTTTCAATAAAGATGAGCTTTCCATTTAGTAGAGATATAAAGTACAGTATGAAAGAAAAATGGTCAGAAATTCATGAAAGGGTGAAAGGATGAAAGGCAAAGTCAACCTCGGCTTAAATTGAACTCAGAACGTAACGGCAGACATAAATACCACTAAGCATTTTGCTTGGCACGCTTACAATTCTGCCAGCTCACTGCCCTAACTTTGTATACTTACTGTATATACGTATTGCATTACATCATTAGATGCAATTTTAACTGCCTTATATAGGTGCAGGAGTGGCTGTGTGGTAAGAAATTTGCTTCCCAACCACATGGTTCCAAGTTCAGTCCCACTGCATGGCAACTTGGGCAAGTGTCTTCTGCTATAACCTTGGGCTGACCAAAGACGTGTGAGTGAATTTGGTAGACGGAAACTGAAAGAAGCCCATCGTATCATCATATATATATATATACTAGCAGTATAGCCCGGCTTTGCCCGGGATTAAGTTGGGATTATTAAGCTAATCAAGTTCTTTATTTCAAACCAAACTAAGTAACATGACGTCAAATTTGGGCAGAATCAGTGTTGCAACTGGAGTGCATGGGTTGAGAGTTTGATCGGCAGAGGTGATCAGGTTACACATGCCATCCCTTTGAAAACACCACCGCCATCATCTAACCCCTCTTTGCTCATGGGTTAGGAACCCTTCCAGCAAGGAAAATAGAATGACCAAAAGGGCTCCCGATTCTCTGTGTCAAAAGCGGTTCTGTTCAGATATGAGAACACGGATGTTA
>NC_068982.1:48041231-48041667 GCF_001194135.2 Octopus bimaculoides | reverse complement strand
TTTATATGAGCAACACACGCATAGACACACACACGTATGTACACCAATTGCATACATATTTTTTGTACGCATACATGTTCGTATGTGTGTGTGTGTGTGTTGCCCGTATATCAACAAAACACACACACCTTGCCTTACATATATATACGGATAAATGATTTGAAATAAATATATTTTGGAAATGGCGATTTAAACGTGAAAATCAGATCACATGGGTTTGTTTACATCAATTCAGCAGAGATAGAGAGATCACGCTCTCCCTCTCTATCTCTCTCCCTCCCTTACACACATTTATCTCTCTTTCTTTCTTTCTTTCTTTCTTTCTCCCTCTCCCTGTCTCACACACACAGCAACATTACACACACACACATGCTGCTCTCTCACACTAACAAAAGAACTTCACATACACACCACACTTTCTGTCTGGCATATGCAC
>NC_068982.1:48032789-48037870 GCF_001194135.2 Octopus bimaculoides | reverse complement strand
AAAGTTCACTAAAATGCACATAGGGTCATTCCGAATCTTCTCCTAAAATTGGAGCGACATGCGTGCTAATTTGTGGATGTGCATAAACCACATTCACGTACACACACACACACACAAACATCCCCTGTTTTATAGATATTGATATATTTATAGATATTGATATATGCATGTGTGTACATATTTGCTATTTGTGTCAGTGTTTGTCCCCCACCACCATCGCTTGACAACTGAGGCTGGTGTTTTGCGTCACCGTACCTTAGTGGGTCAGCGAAAAGAGACTGATAGAACAAGTACTAGGCTTACAAAGAATAAGTCCTGGGGTCGATTTGTTTGACTAAAGGTGGTGCTCCAGCATGGCTGCAGTCAAATGACTGAAACAAGTAAAAGAATATATATATTTATATATATATATGCATATTGTATATGCATGTTTGTGTTTATATATTGTGTATGGTCTGGTTTCGTTTTCTTACTGCCACCACAACCACCACCACACAACCACCACCACCACCACCACCACCACCATCACCACTACCACCACCAACAACAACAGCAACAACAACACTAGATGACATGTGGTTCAGCGTATATGAGTGTGACATTAAGTAGATATCCAGACCCAGGCCCAGGCAGGAATGTGTGCTTAAGAAGTTCACTTCCTAACCACATGATTTCAGGTTCAGTCCCTGTGAATGCTACCTTGGGCAAATGTCTTCTATTATAGCTCCAGCCTGACCAAAGCTTGCGAGTCGATTTCGTAGATGGAAAACAAAAGGATCACATAACACACACACACACACACACGCACATGCGCACATATGTATATGTATGTATGTATGTATGTATGTGTGTGTCTATGTGTGCGTATGTGTTTATGTATAATGTATTATGTGGTGGGGTATGTCTCTTTGTCTTGGTAATGTGTGACTGTCATAAACGAGCATTAAAATTCATGCAAGCAATGTCCTTCGTTTTTCTAAACCACCATGAAGCGTATTTGGCCATGGGGGGAAATATTGACTTGCTTGGAAGCAGGCAAGGGTTAGCAACTGTAAGAGTATACAGTTGGAGAAAATCTGTCTCAACAATTTTCATCCACCCTGTGAAAGCATGAGAAAGTGGACATTAAAATGATGATGATGATGATGATGATGATGATGACAGTGGCAACAGTGACAATGTTGATGATGATGAGGGTGGTGATGATGATGATCCTTAAGTGTGAATGTCCATGTATTTATGAGTGCATGTGTATATCCGTAATGCATGTGTGTATTCATTTGTAATTGTGTTAGGTCACTTGAGTGCTACTGGTAAGGTGTAATCCAGTATAACTAGTTACTTGGTTCTCATCGTTAATGAGGAAAAACCCCAAATTTCTTAACCAGGTTAACTTAGTGAAAAGAGGCTTGCGATAAAAACCAGATCTGTTAAAAGGACAAACTGACCTGTCATAAGGTCAATGCTCCTCTAGCAATAGAGTATGATGTGAGTGGGTGGACAGTGGGTCATAGTAAAATGTGAGATAGTGAACAAGTGTAATGTAATGCTTGTAAAACCACTTTGTGAGTTCACTAGTATATGTCATAATATCTAACTAGAGCAGTAGCAAGAGTAGATAAGGCTTCTTAACCATTGCGGTGAAGAAGACTATCTCTCTGCACTACTTTGCTGCCTTGCAAGGGAATATATGAAAGTAAGAAAACAAAGGCTTTGGAGACACTTCCTAAGAGGAAAACCCACTGTGGCATTTAGATTTCAGGTAGTTCATGACTCTCCTGTTGTTAGAAGGAGTGTTTTGGTGTCTTAGGTTACCTAATCACTAGTGAGGTTTATTAGAATAACAATAATGATATTTGGTTGTTGGCACTCCGTCGCTTACGACGTTGAGGATTCCACAATGATATTTATAATAATCATATAAAGACCAACTATGGGTAGTATTCTACGAAATTCTCACATTCTCTTGATTTTTGGTAATTCAGACCATCTCACAGTCCCAGCAGACAAAATGGGAAAGGTGTTGCCCAGGGAGGATGGTGAGGAAGATGCACTGGAACAGCCACTCTGACACATGTACTTGAACTTGTGGACACCCATCTCCACGCAGAGAGTGGTGAGTCATGATATGGTCTGGGGATCCAAGAATGTTGGAGGTTTCCACTGTCATAGGCTCAACTATAAACCTATCAGAGTGACCAACCGATACTTTGACAGTTTGCTTTTCTCTGCTTGACGAGTAGCAGAGCCTGGGCTGGTAGTTGAATACACCTAGTTGCACTAGCAAACAGCTATCTCTGCCTCAATAGCAGTGAGCAGAGAGATGGTGCAGGGGCTAAGAAGACCAGAGGTCCTCACTGCCACAAGCTCGACCACAGGCCTGTCAGAATGTGACTGATGATACCTTGAGAGTTTGCCTTTCTAAGCCTGACAAGCAGTGGAGCCTGGGCTGGAAGCTGGACACACGAAGTTGCCGCTGGAGAAGGTGTCACAGCATGTGGTACTGCTAACTGTTCACCCAAAGTATAACTGTAAACCTTCATTGCAGAGGAAGTTTCTTCTGCAGGGTGGATACTAGATTTTGGATTTCATGATGCATTCAAATCCATAGGAGAGAAAGAGAGAGAGAGAGAGAGTGTGTGTGTCTGCGTGCACATGCGTGCATGCGTGTGTGTGTGTCCAAGCTTTCTGATCCATCTGTTTATTCTAAGTGATGTATGTGCACTTTCACCCTTTCACATTTAAACTGGCCATATCGGGCTCAAACATTCTACTGGGTTTTATATTCAAACTGGCCAGATCTGGCTTCTCAAACTCATCCTGCGAGGGCACTCTGAGAATAAATAATCACATCATTGAAATCTCAAAGCTACAAGGTAATGCATGATTAATTTGAAGCAACGTGAATAGATAAGCATTACATTCAATAGAGTAATCTGAATGCTAGACTGTTATGATATTTATATGTTTATGTGTGAATGTGTATGTATGTATGTATGTATGTATGTGTGTGTGTATGCACATTTACATTTTCTCATTCATCACTGTATTACTCTATGTGAATGTGCACATGTCTGTATGCATGCATGTGTGTGTGTGTGCACATGCATGTCTGTTTATGTATGTGTGTATGCATGTGTGTATGTATTCAAGTTTTCGTATTACCAGATATTCTTCTCTGTATGGATGTTAAAGCATACATGTATGCATGCTTGTGTGTGTGTATGTGTTTGTGTGTGTCTGTGTGAGTATGTCTGTGTGTATGTCTGTGAGTATGTTTATATGTGTAGATTTATGTGTCTGTGTGTGTGTATGCATGTATGTGTTTGTGTATGTATGGATGTGCATGCTTATGTATATCTATGTGTATTCTTATATGTGTGCATGTATTTTTTGTGTGTGTATATCTATGTTTCTGTGTGTATCTGTGTGTGTGTATGTATGACAGTGTGTGTGTGTCTGTTATGTGTGTGTATGTGTATATAACTGTCTGTGCATGCATGCATTTGTATTTGTGCATATGCTTGTGAATATATGCATATACATATTCCTGAGAATTTTATCTTCTACTTGGATGTGTACAAATATATGTGTGTATGTATACATATGTGTTTGTGAATGTATGTATTGGTCCAGGAGTTTTTTGTCCATGTGTCAACACTTATGACAGGTTGTTTGTTCTCTCTCTCATTCTATCTCTCTAACTCACATTCTTTCTCTCTCTATTTATATATATATATATATATATATATATATATATGTGTGTGTGTGTGTGTGTGTGTGTGTGTGTGTGTGTGTGTGTATGTATCTATGTATATACATATATACATATATATATATACATATATATACATATATACATATATATATATATATAAACATATATATATATATATTCACACATACACACATACACTAGGGGGTACTCAAAAGTTCTTGATTTTGGACAAAAGAAAATACAGGAAGATCAATTAACTATGATTTCCACATTTATAATTTTATTAAACAGGTGTGGCTGTGTGGTACATAGCTTGCTTACCAACCACATGGTTCCAGGTTCAGTCCCACTGCATGGCACCTTGGTCAAGTGTCTTCTACTATAGCCTCAGGCCGACCAATGCTTTGTGAGTGGATTTGGTAGACAGAAACTGAAAGAAGCCCATCATATAAATATTTGTGTGTGTGTGTGTGTTTGCGTGCATGTGTGTATGTTTGTGTGTCTGTGTTTATCTTCCCACTATCACTTTACAACCGATGTTGGTGTGTTTACATCCCCATAACTTAGCAGTTCGGCAAAAGAAACTGATAGGATAAGTACTAAGCTTACAAAGAATAAATCCTGGGGTCAATTTGTTCGACTAAATGTGGTGCTCCAGCATGGCCACAGTCAAATGACTGAAGCAAATTAAAGAATTAAAAAGTTATTTACAGCATTCTTTCTTGTACCGACATGCATTTCAGCTGCATCAACTTCACATTGTTAAACATGCAACCTCCTCATGCCATTTTCAGTACAGTTTCATCACAGTCCATTATTTACTGCCATTTGAAGTGAAGCTGAAGGAATCAGTAAGCTTATATATATGTATATGTGTGTCTATTTAGTCATTTCTCTAATTCAATTTAAATTCTCCTTTCCTGTCTTCAATTTATCATAAACAACAAACCCACTTTGTGAAACATACCCAGATGTATTAACAACAACAACAACACTAACAACAAGCATATCAGAAGAAGCTAAGCTGCATTTGTGGTTCCCCTCTATAGAATTCACATAAAATTCAATAAATTGATTCAGCCTGAGCTGTGACTCTTAAATATGGTACTTAGTAAGGATGTAACACTTAAATCATTTTGTTCTTTTTGTTCCCAGGCATGACCGTGTGGTAATAAGCTTGCTTCCTTACCACATGGTTCTGGGTTCAGTCCCACTGTGTAGCACCATGAGCAAGTGCCTTCTATTATAGCCTTGGGCCACCCAAAGCCTTGTAAGTGGATTTGGTAGACAGAAACTGAAAGAAACCCATCGTATATATATATATGTATATATATATATATATATATATATATATATATATATA
>NC_068982.1:48026249-48027295 GCF_001194135.2 Octopus bimaculoides | reverse complement strand
TCCCAACAATTCAACTTCTCTGGTTGACATTAACACCCCCACCCCCAATAGGAGCCTTCATTCCCACATTTTAGAGCTCCATGAGCTCCATTTTGCAGAAGCAAAATCTTTTTTACAGGTTCCAGAAGACTGAAATTTTGGAATATGCGCATAAAGATCAATAGTATGGGATACATGTCTCATGATTAGAATTTTTTTAGGGTGTGTAAAGAGGGAAAGAACCCTCATGTGCAATTTTGATGAAATTCGAATCATATGTATTCCAGTTCCTTACAGAAAATATAACAGAAAAGTCTCATTTTTCAATTGCATGTAACACGGGCAGCGCCGGGTATCTCTGCTAGTTATAATAATAAAAAGAAGAAAATAGCCTGAGGATGCACAGGTGGATTTATGTATTAGGTATAGACTGGTAAAACAAACTACCAGTGTTGAAACGTGTGTTGCATTGAATAATATTATCTTCTTTCCCCACAGACTAATAACAGGTAAGGTATATATATATTTTTAAAAAATATGTTTAAATAATTTATAATTAATTCTAATGTACTTTATTGTTATTGTATGTTATAGTACGCTTTAAAATGCTTATATTATTAGATAAGTATTTTGGATATAATTTTCTAAGTGTACTCCAGTAAATAAGGTTGTCCTGAAATTGAAGTTGTGGTCCTATTGGTAAAATCCCAAATTTGTAATAATAATATTATATCCATATATATATGCATATATACAGAGAGAGAGAGAGGCTTCCACACAGTTTCCATCTATCAGATTCACTCACAAGGCATTAGTCAGCCCAGTGTAATAGTAGAAGACATTTGTTCAAGGTGCTGTGCAATGGGATTGAACCTGAAGAGTATGGAATGAGATGATCATATTTCTGCTCAATAGAGGCTGAACTCAGCTAAACATTATCAGCAACAACCTTTCTGCTTATCTGATATCTTTCTGATTTTCTGTAACTGTGTTTGTATATCTGCAAAGATAATTGTGTGTGTGTGTGTGTGTGTGCGTGTGTGTGTGTGTGTGTGTGTGTGTGTGTG
>NC_068982.1:48022391-48025526 GCF_001194135.2 Octopus bimaculoides | reverse complement strand
TTAACTGTAGCTATTGAAATTGATAGGATTTCAGACAATCAAATACAAGGTCATCATCATCGTCATCGTTATCATCATCATCATCATCATCATCATCATTATCATCAACATTGTTATTCATTTGTGCTCCATTTTCCCAGTGTTTAATTTTTCTCTTTTTATTTTATTGGTTTCATCCAAATGAAGAAAGAAGCTGCTCTCCCATGGTCTTCACAGGCTCTCCAGGACCATTGACTCTGACGAGGTTAATGTGCCTCTTGAACAACTGAGGCGTCTAGAAACAGACTGTCATAAGCATCACAACTTAAAAACCAAGAAAAACGCGATCAAAGTTTCGCGACTTTTAGAATGCGATATCTCGGTAAGGAATTAAGTTAGGAAGCTGGTTTTGGTCTAAAAATAACCGCAAAAGCCTCCTCTAATCCTTCCACCTATGTAAAATTACTTATTTATGTATGCATCTGAAAGATGAAATAATGACTGCGTCTTTCTCAGTTTGTAGAATATACTGGCACTACGAAACTGTGTATCACATTGCATATTTTAGCCATAATATCTAGAAAAAACAAACAGAGACCCATCCCAAAAGTATTGTTTGTGTTTTGATATACCTTTAAGAGGTAAGTAAGACAAGATAGTAAGATAATAGCCCATTATTGTTACGATGGTAAGGAGGAATATTAGGAAATGAGCCATGTTGTTGTTGGCACTCCGTCGCTTACGACATTGAGGATTCCAGTTGATCTGATCAATGGAACAACCTGCTCATGAAATTAACGTGCAAGTGGCTGAGCACTCCACAGACACGTGAACCCTTAACATAGTTCTCGGAGACATTCAGCGTGACACAGAGTGTGACAAGGCTGGCCCTTTGAAATACAGGCACAACAGAAACAGGAAGTAAGAGTGAGAGAAAGTTGTGGTGAAAGAGTACAGCAGGGTTCGCCACCATCCCCTGCTGGAGCCTCGTGGAGCTTTAGGTTTTTTAACTCAATAAACACTCACAATGCCCAGTCTGAGAATCGAAACCGCGATCCTATGACTGCATGTCCGCTGCCCTAACCACTGGGCCATTGCGCCTCCACAGGAAATGAGTCATAACACTTAAAAAAAAAACAATATAGAGACCACACCAAAGTTATTGATTGAGTGTGTGCTTCCGATGGTTTGTTACTAAGCTGTTTGATGTAAGTTTCAGTGAGTAAGCGTCGTGTCAATAGCGTCAAGGTACAATTTTTTTCAGTCGGATTTTTGACCTTATTGCAAGCTTCACTGGTTCTTCCTCCCAACATTTTCGAATTCTAGATGTCGAGACAAAGAAAATGATACTAACCTTGAAAATGGCCAGGGTGGTGCTTACAACACTCTGTTACTAAATGCCTCAATTGTAAGCTGACAGTAAATATTACAGATCTTACTAAGCATATGCAATTCATTTCTCTTCAGTTTTCAAAATGTTTTCAGTGGAATTCTGGTTCCATCACACAATGTAAACCCTCATAGTGCTTTCTTAGTTTTCAGAATTTTCAAAAATTTTTCCAAATTATGTTAAATTACACATCTTTTTGTCTGAAAATTATTTTGAAATTATAAGAAGCTTGCTTCCCAACCACATGGTTCCAGGTTCAGTCCCACTGCATAGCAACTTGGACAAGTGTCTTCTATCATAGCCTCAGGCCAACCAAAGCCTTGTGAGTGGCTTTGGTCGATGGAAACTAAAAAGGCCCATCGTATATGTGTATGCATGTGTCTTTGTGTCTGTGTGTGTGTTTGTCCCCACACATCCACAACTTGACAATCAGTGTTAGTATGCTGACATCCCCATAACTTAGCAGTTCAGCAAAAGCAATTGATAGAATAAGTACCATACTTTAAAAAACAAAAAATAATTACTGGAGTCGATTCATTCAACTAAAAGTTCTCTAAGGTGGTGCCCCAGCACCGCACACCAAAGAAAGCATGGGCAAAGCAGACTGGGGAAGAACACTCTGGACTAACACTGCCTTGACCTCAAGCATGACCTTAAAGCCAGTGTCATGTGTTGGGAAGCATGGAATGACATCATCACCAGGATGCGTCATCCGGTGGCACTCACAGCAGTATACTGGTTGAGGGGAGAGCTTCCCCTTTAGGTCACCATCTAGAGATTGGAGGAGGAGGAGGAGGAGGAGGAGGAGGTGGAGGAGGCGGAGGTGGAGGAGGAGAAGGAGGAGTACAACAACAACAACAGCAACAACAACAAGGAGAAAATGAAGAAGAAGAACAACAACAACAGCAAGAAGAAGAAGAAGAAAAAGAAGAAGAAGAAGAAGAAGAAGAAGAAGAGCAACAACAACAACAACAAGAAAAACCTTGAGAGTATGCCCCGACACATCTTTTTCACCATCTCTTTCAATCTATCTATCTATTCCCTTTTTCCTCTTCTTCTCCTCTCTCTATTTTCCCGCCAGGTGTAGTCAGGTATCTTCTCTACAGCAAGACACCTGTTTCTCTCCTTCTATCATACTCTAACCCCTCATCACTTGGTATAAAGCTACCATCTTCAGTTGAGGAGTCTTCTCTTGCACCCAATACATTCAGTATGTAAAGTGGTTGGCATTAGGAATGGCATCCTATCCATAGAAACCATGCCAAAGCAGACAGTAGAGCTTGGCTCAGTCCTCCGGCTCACCAGCTCATGTTAAACCATTCACATGGTTAAACCATTCATATGTTAAGCCATTAAACATGGAAAGTGGACATTAAATTATGACGATGATGGGAGTGGTGACGGTGGTGTTGGTGGTGATAGATAGATAGATAGAGAGAGAGAGAGAGAGAGAGAGAGAGAGAGAGAGAGAGAGAGAGATGTAGCTATAGACAGACAGACAGCAGACAGGCTGGCAGACAAGCAGGCAGGCAGGCAGGTAAGCAGAGAGACACACAGACAGATAGATAAATACATAGATAAATACGCAGGACTGGCTGTGTGGTAAGTAGCTTGCTTACCAACCACATGGTTCCGAGTTCAGTCCCACTGCGTGGCACCTTGGGCAAGTGTGTTCTACTATAGCCTCGGGCCGACCAAAGCCTTGTGAGTGGATTTGGTAGACGGAAACTGAAAGAAGCCCATCGTATATATATATGTATATATAT
>NC_068982.1:48019516-48021676 GCF_001194135.2 Octopus bimaculoides | reverse complement strand
TCATTGTCATCATTATCACTATTGTTGTCATCATTGTAACCAATCATTATCATCATCATCGTTGTCATCATCAACATCACTGCTATCATCAACATCACTGCTATCATCATCATCATCATCATCATCATCATCATCATTATCAACATCAACATTATCATCACCATTGTCGTCATCGTTGTCATCATTATCATCATCAACATCATCGTCAGCATCATCATCAACAACATCATCATCATCATCATCATCATCATCAACATCATTGTCATCATTGTTATCATCATCGTTCTTTGTCGTCATCATCAATATCATCATCATCATCAACAACACTGTCATCATCACCATCATCAACAACATTGTTGTCATCATCATTATCATCATTATCATTGTCATCATCTTCATCATCAGTTTCCATGTGAAAAATCCACTCACAAGGTTTTGGTTAGCCCAGCGCTATAGTAGAAAACACTTGCCCAAGGTGCCACACGGTAGGACTGAACCCAGAACCATGTGGTTGTGGAGCTAACTTCTTGCCACACATATTTCACTGTAAATATGTTTCTATTTTGCCCATAAAATATTGGTGCACATTCTGTTTGTTTAACAGTCCAAATATCTTTGCCAAGTGAACTAGCTTGCTACATGAAATAACCATAAATATTCTCATTTCTTTAGGGTTGTAAAAACTGCTTTCTGCTTTTCTTCCAACTCATAAATATGAACAAACACTTTCTCCATAGACAGCTGCCTTACTTATGTTATGTAAAAATCGAGCATTCATCATGAAAAGCTATTGTTTTACAAAACTGTTTGAAAAACTGTCATTTCAGGTATCTTGATTTTAACTGGTAATAAAACTGGATGTTTCTCATACTGGATCTCACCTCAGTGTCAAGTTCTGTATTTTCTTTCTTCTTTTTTCAATCTAATAAGATCCATCTTATATAAGAAACTATGATTATTCAGCTTTTGTATTGCACATTACCAAGTTGAATATTCAGATAGTAGACATGGTTTCTTTTTAAACAAAAATGTTCATGTGTTCTACTACTGGTAAAATATATATATTTAAATAATGGGTTTTTTTTCCAAATTTTGGCACAAGGCCAGTAAGCTCATGGATGGGGGTGTAAGTCGATTACATTGGCCCCAGTACTCAACTGGTACATAATTTATTGACCCCAAAAAAGATGAAAGGCAAAGTCAACCGCGGCAGAATTTGAACTCCGAAAGTAAGTGCTGCTACGCATTTTGCCCAGTATGCTAATGATTCTGCCACCTTGCTGCCTTAATAATAATAATAATAATAATAATAATAATAATAATAATAATAATAATAATAATAATAATAATAATAATAATAATAATAATAATCCTTTCTACTATAGGCACAAGGCCTAGAATTTGTGGGAAGGTGTATGGTCAATAATATCAACCCCAGTACTTCACTGGTACTTATTTTATTGACTTTTAAGGATGAAAGGTAAAGTTCACCTCAGTGGAGCTTGAATTCAGAACATAAAGACAGACGAAATTCCACTAAGCATTTTGCTTGGTGTGCTAACGATTCAGCCAGCTTGCCACCTTAATATATATATATATATTGCCGGTGCCCCTGGGCCGGCTCTTGTGCGGGTGACACATGAGGTTTTTCGAGCGAGATTGTTGCCAGTGCCCCTGGACTGGCTCTTGTGCTGGTGACACATGAAATTTCTTCGAGCGAGATCGTTGCCGGTGCCCCTGAACTGGCTCTTGTGTGGGGTTCTGGGATTTTTCGAGCGGGATCGTTGCTGGTGCCCCTGGGCTGGCTCTTGTGTGGGTGACACATGAGGTTTCTTGAGCGAGATGAGCGTGGCCTTTGCCAGTACTGCCTGACTGGCCTTCGTGCGGGTGACACGTAGAGGCACCCACTACGCTCTCTGAGTGGTTGGCTTTAGGAGGGGCGTCCAGCTGTAGAAGCACTGCCAAATCAGATTGGAGCCTGGTGTAGCCATCTAGTTTCACCAGTCCTCAGTCAAATCGTCCAACCCATGCTAGCATGGAAAGCGGACGTTAAACGATGACGACAATACGTACAGACATATATATATATATATGTCTGTACGTATTGTCGTCATCGTTTAACGTCCGCTTTCCATGCTAGCATGGGTTGGACGATTTGAC
>NC_068982.1:48017115-48017582 GCF_001194135.2 Octopus bimaculoides | reverse complement strand
TGTGTGTGTGTGTGTGTGTGTGTGTGTGTGTATAACAATTTATACAAATATATATATATATATATATATAAAAGACAAAATAGAGTGAAAAAACTACAGAAGGCTTGTGTTATATGGTTAAAGAATATATTTAAATCGTTATGTTAGAAAAATGCTAGAAAATTTTGCATATAGTAACATTGTTATTGGAGAAACGAGCTGCGAATCATTACAGACCTGGATTTTCCGGGCCCCCAAGAGTGCACTGGACCCCACCCGAGACGTGGCACTCTACAGGCACCATATCCGTATCTCCGGACGAGCCAATTCCATGGATGCGGTCCTTTATGAAGAAGAGAGAATGTTAATTTGATTAATATAAATTTAAAACCAGTGGCCTAGCAAATTGAAAATCTGAAGATTCAGAAACATTATATTACATACATATATGTATGTAATATATATATATATATATATATGTATATATA
>NC_068982.1:48007513-48015157 GCF_001194135.2 Octopus bimaculoides | reverse complement strand
TATATATATATATATATATATATATATATATATATATATTACATACCACAGGAGTGACTGTGTGGTAAGTAGCTTGAAAAGTGTGTCCCCCCCCATCGGAGGGGGAGAAGGAGGAGAAAGTTGTGGAGACGGAAGCCTCCACGAAACGAAAAAGAAAGGTGAGCAACTCTCGTTGCTCACCAGTAAAAGCTGCGAGAGAAGAGAAGGGTCACTTGGGTGTGCCGATGGAGGCCCCAGCTTCTGCAGAAGAAAGGAAGAAAACAAGAAAAAAGAAAAAAACAGGAGATGGGCGGCGGAGGCCATTGTGGAGCCGACTGTACCCCTAGCCCCTCTGGTGGGAATTGTGCCACCGGAGAGGGAGACTCTGTCAGCGGGAATTGTGCTGCTGACAGAGCAGTGTGAAGTCCCTCCCTCCAAGGATAAAGAGGAGTCTGTCCTTCTGTACCTCAAGAAAGGGACTATAAAAAGGTTCTTGGACAGGGAGTGTGGCCAGGAAAGATCCTTCTCGGCTTGCACGACCAGTTCAACATGGCCTCCTCAGGTATCTACGGAGGTCGTAGCTTGTAGGAAATTGTCAAGAATAAGGTCCAACTTTGACAAGAATGATTCTATCTGCCTCGCCACAGACTCCAACTTGTCAATGCGGACTTGTCTGCAGGCAGCAAGTAAATTGCTTAGGAGCTCTGATGGGGTGAATTGATTAACTTGTGACTGGTTGTTTTGCTTTTAAGTGGCACCTGCATTGACATGGTCACTAAGTACTTGCAACACATAAAAAAAGGTATGACTCTTATGTCTATAGCTCATATCTAAAGATATGGCATATATATTTTTCATGAATGTAGCAGGTGTGGCTGTGTGGTAAGAAGTTTGCTTCCAAATCATAGGGTTCTGTGTTCAGTTTCACTGCATGGCACTTTGAGCAAGGATCTTCTATTATTGCTTCAGGCCAACCAAAGCCTTGTGAATAGATTCGCTAGATGAATCTAAAAGAAGCCTGTCATATATAAATGTGTGTGTGTGTCTTTGTGTCTGTACTTGCCCCCCACCACCACTTGACAACCGGTGTTGTCAAGTGTATATGTGTATATATATATAAGTGTATATATGTAGATATATATGTATATATTTATGTGTGTCTGTGTTTGTCCCTCCACCATCACTTGACAACTGGTGTTGGTGTGGTTACATCCCTGTAACTTCGGAGCTCAGCAAAAGAGATCAACAGAATAAGAACTAGGTTTAAAAAAAAATTGTTCTGGGTCTGAATTGTTTGACTAAACCCTTTAATGTGGTGCTCCCTCATGTCCAGGTTAAATGACCGAATCAAGTAAAGAATAAAAGATAAATATATTTGCAACAGTGTCAGATCAAAGATGAAGAACCATTATCAGAAGATTTAATATTCTGGAAACTTTAACAGAAGAATAAAAGTCTATCAGATCACCAGGCCTCCAAACTGAAATGCTTTGAAAGCTTCGATAACAAAGAAGAAGGGAAAACAGACTTTGCAGATGAAACTCTTCAATTCTACTCTTATCAAGTCATTGAGTTTTCTCACTAGAATCTTGAAGATTGTTTCAATCAGTCTATAAGATCACTTACGAACAGCAAGTGTAACAATATCAATATAGGGGAAGGGTGGGGCCACTAATAAATTAACTGTAGGAGAAGGGGTGTCGCTAGTAAGTCATCTAGAGACTTGTTGTAATGAATGCACTATTAGTAGATTCAAGGACACTTTTGAAATAAATATATCTCTACTTCAGAATATCCTCATTCTTATGAAAGAGGTGGATAAACAGATTTATCAAGGAAACATTAGAAATATTCAATATTAAAAGTGCAATTTCTCTCCTACAAGAGAGAAATGTACTTTTAATATTGGTTTCAAATTTTGGCACAAGGCTAGTAAGTTTGGGAGAGGGAGTAAGTCAGTTACATTAACCCCAGTGCTCAACTGCTACTTATTTTATCGACCTCAAAAAGATGAAAGGTAAAGTCGACCTCAGTGGAATTTGAACTCAGAATGTAAAGTCGAATGAAATGCCACTAAGCATTTTGCCCAGCATTCTAACAATTCTGTCAGCTAGCCACCTTAAATGTACTTAGAATATTAAAATCAACTTTACTAATTAGATGTATTCAGTGTCTGGACAAAATCCCTCAAGGATGAAATCCCCCAAGGACAAAATCCCCCAAGGACAAAATCCCCCAAGGACAAAATCCCCCAAAGACAAAATCCCCCAAGGACAAAATCCCTTTGAACAAATTTAATGCAGAAATATCAGCAAATGAATATTTGAAATATTTTAACAAAATTTCACTTTCCTAAAATATTCTTGTTGTAAAGAAAGAACAATATCCCAGGGGATATTGGCTGCCAGTGGGGATTTTGTCCAGTGGTATTTTGTCTGGGGGTGGATCTTATCGGGGGGAGGTGTCTGAGGGATTTTGTCCTTGTACCAATGTATTCAGTATTCAAAATAATGATTATAATGACTTTGCCCATGAAATTCCCCAACATCTTATAAATAAGAGCAGTATATAAGGTTAGAATAATGACATTTTGAGTGTGATGAACACAGTACAATGCAGCTAACCATCATTCATGAGTAAATATGGTAGGGTAACATGTACCAAACTTACACAAATTGCTTCAGGTACCTATGTAGTCACAAACAAGTATGTACATCATCTCAATCATTTACTCTTGATCCAGAGAAATATCCAGGATGCGACGGCTGGAGGATGACAAACCTGCACCAACACTTGGCTGGTAATCATTACAATTGAGTAGACTGGAGCAATGTGAAATGATATTCCTTGCTCAAGGACACTATGTACCATCTGCACCAGGAATTGAACCCATGACATTATGATTATGAGCTAAACACCCTAACCTTCATGCCACACATTTGAACACCTAGGATAAGGTTGAGTTTTTATTGCAACTATGATAAATATATTGAAACTTGCATTGATTTCAATATCTTTATCTATTCTTCTGATATTTTTCTTCATGTTTGAGGAAGATTTCTTTCCAAAGAACAAGAATTTGAGAAATTAAGTGTGTTAGAGCTATTCTGAGTTGAAAGAATGAATAAAAGGTGTCAGTAAGTTTAATTGTCATGCTTAACATTATCCAATATGCCATTTTGAGGAAGGCTTTCCAAAGAATGAGGAATTTGGTAAAGTAAATGTGTCAAAGCTAATCTGAGATAGAAAAGCGAATAAAAAGTAAGAGTAAGTAAGTTTACTTGTTATACTTAATATTTTCCATCAACGTTTTTTTTTCATTTATGTATTGATAGAAAGATACTTATGCATAGAAACCAATATTATACAGAAAAAAAAAACAACTTTTAAATGCTGTCAGGTAAATTTCAAAGAATGAAAAGTGAATTAGACAAGTTTAGCCATAAAACATGAACCTAAAAGTGTTCTACGTAAGTAACTATATTGAACTTCATATGTTGTGATAAAGGGTTTGCGGGTTCACTCTTAGCACACATAGTGATTGGCAGTTAGTTCAAACTTGAGATATCACCACCACCAGCACCACCTTGTGTGTGGATTTGGTAGATAGAAACTGAAAGAATTCTGTAGTATATGTATGTGTGTGTGTGTGTGTGTGTGTGTGTGTGTGTGTGTGTGTGTGTGTCTTTGTCTCTGTGTTTGCCATCACCCCCATTTGACAACCAGTGTTGGTGTGTTAACATCCCTGTAACCTAGAGGTTTAGCAAAATAGACAAATAGACAAATAGAATAAGTACCAGACTTAAAAAATATAAATATTGGGGTTGATCCGTTCAACTAAAATCTTTCAAGACGGTGCCCCAGCATGGCTACAGTCTAGTGACTGGAACAAGTAAACGATAAATGATCACATGACCGTGACTGACCAAGTAATCAGATGTTGTTACACATCTCTGGTCACAATGTGCTTTTTGCATTGTTTCAGCCTTCAAACTATGCCACCCTACTGGCTAGGCAAGCAGGCCAACATTCCCACCGATTGAAAAGAGAACTGGAGCAACCTGAAAAGAAGTGTTTTGTTCAAGAACACAGCATGCCGCCCAATCAGGGAATTGAACCCACAATCTATCAATCATGAATGCAACAGCCTAACTGCTAGGCTACGTGCCTTCACAGAAGATAAATGATAAAAGATATAAAAGGCTAAAAAAAAATATTGGTTTCAGATTTTGGTAGCAGGCCAGCAGTTTCCAGGGTCTTAGTTGATTACATCAACCCTAGTATGCAACTGGTACTTATTTTATTATCAACTCTGGAAGGATGAAAGGCAAGGTAAATCTCGGTAGCATTTGAGATCAGAATGTAAAGATGGACAAAATGCTGTTAAGCATTTTGCCTGACATGCTGGCAACTCTGACAACTCACTGCCTTATACAGAAGGGAAATATTGATTTCAAATTCTGGCACAAGGCTAACAATTTCAGGAGAGAGGTAAGTCAATTACGTCAACCCCAGTGCTCAGCTGGTACTGTTTTATTGGCCCCCAAAAGAATGAAAGGCAAAGTTGTTCTGAAATGCAGCTAAGCATTTTGATCAACATGCTAATGATTCTACCAACTCACTGCTTTATACATAAGAAAATATTAAGATATATGAGCACTGTAGTTTGCTTGAAGCATTGTAATATCAAAGAAGGCAAAAAGAGAGAAAATAGAAAACTTCTGACAATGTGGAAAGTTTAATAAAATCTTTATATTTCAAGTGCATTGCCAGGAGATTTCTGTCTTCTTTCTTTTTACCATCTTCATTAAGATATATCTCGTATCCGAGATTTAAGTTTTTTCTTTGCTGAACGCTTCCTTTATGATGATGGCGTTGATGACTCTGTAGACCAATTCTTGCATAGAAAAGTAGACGGCATTGACTGCATGGTAATGTTGGTGGAGAACCTTTCTCTTCTGTCATTTGATTTCTTCTCTTTCTATTCTGGTGGCTTCAAAATTTTTGGTTCTAGTGGTGATGGAACACTACCGCTTGGTACAGTCTTGAGTTTTTGTTTCAAATGATTTAGGCTCAATTCCATTGGCTTTCAGAGATGCTTTGAGTTGGTCCTTGTATACTTCCATAGGTCATATACAGTGCATAATCATAAATATCAGTAATCATCAAGAATTTAATAATAATTTATGAAATCATTATTAAATTCATCACCACAATCATTCCTCCTCCTCAATTTCACCATCGTCAGCATCCAGTGTTAGTTTATTTATTATCAACTTCTCTCTTTCTATAAAAGTGGGATAGACTAAGACACTCAATAACTTTCTAAAGCAGCTGTATTCTTTTCCATCATTTTGTCTCATTTGCTGCAGCTAAAGTGAGATGAACTCATTAATCACCTCTAATTTGATTGTCTTCTCTTTCTTTATAATCCTTTTAATCTATTGTAAAAGTATTACAGGTTAAATCTAATTTTAAAGGTCAGTTGCTTCCTTTAGACTATCAAACTTTCATTTCTGGATATTGGTGAAATTTACACTAAGACAACCAAAGAAGAACTTTGGAACGGAGAATTTACAGATGTTTATCAAAGAATCTAATGATTGTAAATCTGTTCTTTTCATCCTAAATATGCAAGATCAATACTCAGTAGATATTAATTTGAAAAGGCTTTGAAACTAAAGAAGTAGCAATATTGCTGCTGGACAAATTGATCTCGATCAGTTAAAACCATTTAAGAGTACATTAAATGAAGGAATGGTACAAGAACACAAGGAATAATCCAGTTTTTGCAATAGATTTAAAGGCATTATAACATGTGTATGTGTGTGTACATGTGTGTGTGTGTGTGTGTGTGTAGGTTTGTATAACTTTGTTAAACTATACATAAAAATAATCATAAACAAGAGTATGGCAAAGTATTGTTTATTCTGCTTAAATCATTTGCACTGTGAGGGATAGTATAATTGGCCAGCTTAACCCCCCCCCCCACTGTCTCTTTTACTGCCTAAATGGAAGCCACCTCTTTGTGGACTGACTTGATAGTTAGCCTGAAGCAACGGTCCCTGTCTACAGTTGATGGGCAGTGCTCTACATTTGTGTGCATGTGTGTATGTGGGCATGCATGCATGTGTGTGTGCTTGAATAAGTGTATTTGGTTAGTATTCCATATAACCAATGTTACTTTGAAGAAATGCTGAAAATGGAAATTGAAAAACAAAAGCAGAAAACAGAAAAATAAACAGAAAATATATATATAGTGATTAAACAGATTCGTTACATAATAAACAAAGTGCTTGAACTGGCTGTCCAGGTACTCTATCATTCTTGTTCAATCCCAGGTCAGTTCGATTAAGCCAACCTATGATCAAAAGTAATCAATCAAACTACGACCAAACCATCATTATTTCAGGAATAGTGTATTTATTTAAGACTACATTATTATGATACCAGCTACCTGCAGCCATTTACACTTGATATTTGAATAATTGCATAATAATTAAGGATAATCTCTCAAGTCAAAGTAAGACAGTTCTGCAATTTCTTACTGAACAACCTGCATAGATGTTTATTCACGGTGGTGAAATGTTTGTCCTGCTCATTATCTCACTCCCTCCATCAAATTGACATTACCTGTACAGGTGCATGGTGTACCACATGCCAGATGTTGGAGTGATCGAAGAGCAACATGAGATGATGTTTGTTGTTCCAGAACACAAACACACTGCCCAGTCTGGGAATCAAACCCACAATCTTGCAATCATGAGTGCAACACCTTACCACTAAGCCACCTTTATCACTAACTGCATAGTAAAATAAGCAAAATACAATACCCACTCAACACAAAATGACACTTGTTTCATTTTTTGAATTTCAAACTGAAATGAAAGACTCTCAACCAGCATTATAATTATATAGGGGTTGGAAGGAGTTGAGGAAAGAAGAAAAGATAGAGGAGAAAAAATATAGGAAAAAAGGTCTGGTCTAGGAACACACGAGGTGGGCATGTATATAGATGTGTTGTTGTTTGTTACTTCTTGAAGCTTAAAATATTATGGGGTGGGGGGCCCAATACAACCAGCGACAGTAGGATAACATCCAAGAAGGGTCAAAGAATTTTCTTACCCTTGCAAGGAACTCTTGCCTTGAGGCCCTGATAGCCCAAATGGTGAAGTTGTGATGTGGAGTCCTTAAAGATGATTCTGACAGTGAGCCCTCTTTCCACTAGAAACAAGGTGTGGGTAATCACCGATATCTTTGTCGGTGTGGTTGTTCCATGGCAGAACACCACAATTTTCTTTACAAATTTAAGCACTACATTTCGGATTGCGATTCTCAAAGTCACTGATGTGAACAAATATTTTCCAGGCTATGCCTTATACTTTTATAGTTACGGGGGTTGAAAATAAGAGAAGCATCATATACATATATGATGCATCATAGAATAAAGACATAAAACACAACAAATACCACAGTCAGTATAATCTAATATTAATCTTATATTTAAGATACATATGAAAATTACAAAATACTCTTTTGGTTTTTTTTTTTATTATAGCAAAGTCTTCCCTTACAGTTTTGTCATATGAGAGCTTCCTTGCAATGTCATTTTCTAGAGACAATATATATAACGAATTTAAGCACTCTTTAGTCATGGTAGACAGA
>NC_068982.1:48005056-48007503 GCF_001194135.2 Octopus bimaculoides | reverse complement strand
ACTCTTCAGTCATGGTAGACAGAAATTTATTCTTCATAAAGGAAAGCATTGAGATATTCTTTTCTGCTTCACAGCTCTTGATAGGCATTGACAAGTACAGCTTAAGTGCAGTGGTAATATTAGGGAACACTTCAATTAATAACTAAGCTGAAGAGCTTCTGTGCATTGCATTTTAGATGGTGTGTTTTCTTCTGTGTTTAATGATTTCCTAAGGTATAAATACTCTTTGAACTGATAACATTTATTAATCTGAGGTCGATATCGTCTTTGTAATGCGATATAAGTTTGATACTCTCCTCATCAAATTCTGAATTGTTCACCAGTTCTGATAGAAACTTGAACCTTTTCTCAATCTGCTCATATGGCTCCATCCTCTTTCTTAACTGAATTTTCAAGCAGTCATGAAATTGATTTAGAACTTCTATGCTAAATTTTTCAACCCCTTTTAAAGAAGCCTTATCATTTTTTCCATCTGCAAATTTCTTTGTAACAATGTGTTTGGAAACATCAGAATAATTTAAGGTGTTATATTCACATAAACCTTTTGCTACTGATTCATAGTATGCAATCCTGTTGGCTGAATTATCTCACAGTTCTTTAACAAATGAAAGCAGCAAACATGCTAGCAGAAGGTAACCTTCAAATACATCAAAACCAGGGTCTGGTGTTTCTTACTTGTTTTGTTAAAACGCTCCATAACTTCTCCCCAAATGATGTTAAAACAGCATATTCCAATTTTATCAACTTGTGATATAAATTCCTTGCATCTCGCTTACATTTAGGCTTCTCTTCTGAGTCTTCAAACGTTTGTTTGAGAGTTTATAAAATATCCCTATATCCATTTTTAATTTCTCAGACTGCTTCATAGTGTGAAGACCATCTAGTTACACTTAAGCTCTTTAGAGAAAAGGCTAGATTGCCCTGTGTATTTTAAATCCCCCATCTTCAAGGAGATTGAGAAAAAAAAAACATACAGCTGCTACAATATGTCAAAATAGTCAATAACTTCAGGTACAATAGACACTTTTCTCCAACAAGGTTGAGTGAATGGCTTACACATGGTGCATAGTCTGCATGCCTATTAATGGTTTTAAGAAGTGCTTGCAGCCCTTTCTCCAAGCCCTTCATACTGGAAGTACGGATATTTTCAAGTGAAAGCTTATGCTTCCCCAGAGATTGTGTTATTTTGTTGAACAAGGTTGTAGATGAATGGTTTTCTATTGGCAAAAATGCTAAAAATCTCTCACAGGGCTTTCCATTATAACAGTATTGAACCACAATTACCAGCTGGTCACCATGTGTCACGTCAGGTGTGAGTAGGGATATGGTGTGGGAACTAAGAACACTGGTGTTCCTCACTGCCACAGGCTCAACCACGAAACTGTCAGAGATCAGCCAATACTTTGACAGTTTGCTTTTCTCAGCTTGACAAGCAGTGGAGTCTGAGCTGGCATTTGAACACACCAAGTTGCTGCTGGAGAAGGAGTCACAGCATGTGGCATCCCAGATGAGGTGCCTACCATCACGGAATGGGAAAAGTGTCATACCATCAGGCTTTTTACTGTCCCCTCAGTCTAGTCCCGCTGGCTTAAGCAGGTAAGGGAAACCTGTAGCATCTAGGCCATACTTCTTGAGGAAAGCTGGCAATGCAGTAAATTAAGCATTTATTTTCTAATCATATTATGATTAAATTACGCAAAGATCATAAGTTTAACTGTAAATTAGAGCATACATTTTAAATTGATAGTTATCATTTATCTTGCTCATCATTAGCATTTAGGAAACATATTCAGCAGATGCCTGATCTTTAACACAGGAATGCTTTCTGCTGTAAGTATTGTCAGAATTGGTTTCATGCAGATTTTGCTACTCCCTAACAAGCAAGATATTATCTAATGTCAATTAATGCATAATTAATGCTTCTTCATAACATTCCAAATTTAGAATTACAGCACTTTAATATAAAAGTGCTATATCATCATTGATGGCAAATTGTTGTGGGGAAACGGTGTGAACTGAGTTAAAATCTAAGGGTATGGATATTTCATACAGTCTCCTAATAACATTGGAGAAAGCATAAATGCTACAACAGTATGCATTCCTCCAGTTGTTGAAATTAATACAGCTGGTATCTGTTTGATGGATTATTCTACTCATAAAGGACCAAGTAATTTAACACTTATCATTCAGGTGCATATATTGCAACACTGTCAGTGTCTGTGTCTGAGTGTGTGTGTTATTTCTTTACTACCCACAAGGGGCTACACACAGAGGGGACAAACAAGGACAGACAAACGGATTAAATCGGTTATATCGACCCCAGTGCGTAACTGGTACTTATTTAATCGACCCCGAAAGGTTGAAAGGCAAAGTCGACCTCGGTGGAATTTGAACTCAGAACGTAGCGGGCAGACGAAATACCGTCTGAGTGTGTGTGTGTGTGTGTG
>NC_068982.1:48001515-48003590 GCF_001194135.2 Octopus bimaculoides | reverse complement strand
ATCTATGGGTGTATGTATGTATGCATGCATGCATGTATGTATGTATGTGTGTGTGTGTATGTATGTGTGTATGTATGTGTGTATGTATGTATGTATGTGTGTAGATATGTATGCATGCATGCATTTATGTATGTATGTATGCATGTATGTATGTATGTATGTATGTATGTATGTATGTATGTATGCATGCATGTATGTACAATAACAGGTAAGAGTCAGGATTCCTCAAAAACAATCATGGAAAATTATTCATGGCATATATTACATGTAAGTTATTTTAATTTCCAAGCAGATATCAAGAAGTATATTTTCACTAGACACTGAATTTGATATTTTTGTTTCTAATTTTATTCAGTACATAAAGGGACATTAAATAATAAATGTTAAAAGTAGCAAAGAATTATAAGAAGAAAGTCCAGTCGACTAATTTATGATGAAATATCTTAAGCTGTTGATTCATTCTACTCAGTTCTATTCAGCACATGTTTCAAGTGCTGTGAATATAAATAAAGTGTAAGTAAGGACGTTAATAGCTTTGCTAAATATCTATGTTTATTGTGTGTGGTTTATGCTCTAGTTATCTTTACTCTGTATATAATTATAGTGCTGACAGTTGTGTAGCTGTTGTTTTATAGCCCCAGGTCAAATGGCTGAGATTTAGCAGACACACTTATGATTAAAAGCATTTCAGTTGCAACCATGCCATCTCCATAGAGGTATGTAAGGAGGGAGCAGTGAATGAATGAGATGAGGAGAAATGACAGGAAGGCATGCTAATGATGATGTTTAGGGCAGGTACTGGTAAAAAAAAGAAAAGGGCAAGAGCAGGTGTTTGTTGGGTAGCAATATAAATGGGGTAGGAAGGTGGTGAGCTGGCAAAAATGTTAGCACGCCGGGTGAAATGCTTAGTGGTATTTCGTCTGTCTTTACGTTCTGAGTTCAAATTCCACCAAGGTTGACTTTGCCTTTCATCCTTTCAGGGTCGATAAATTAAGTACCAGTTGCATACTGGGATTGGTCTAATCGACTGACTCCCTACCCCAAAATTTCAGGCCTTGTGCCTAGAGTAGAAAACAATATAGATGGGGTAGGCGATATGCAGGACTAACATAAGAAGGGTGAAGCTAGAGGTGTATTGAGAAGGTAAGGAAAGGGATGGTCCAAATGCAGCCCCTTATATATTTAGGCCAAGAGAAGAATGTTGAGTGGGGGTTAAATGAAGAAAAGAAGATGATAAACATAGATAACAGATGGTAGGAGGGTATGAGGGATGAGGAAGAGGAAGGATTCAAAGTGGTAGGATAAAGTCAGTTTTGTAAGGCAAGTGTGTGTGTGTGTGTGTGTGTGTGTGTGTGTGCACCTATATACACATGCATGCACTCATGTATGTATGTATGTAGGTAGGTAGGTAGGTAGGTAGGTAGATAGGTAGGTAGGTAGGTAAGTAAGTAGGTAGGTAGGTAGGTAGGTAAGTAGGTAGGTAGGTAGGTAAGTAGGTAGGTAGGTAGGTGGGTAGGTAGGTAGGTAAGTATTAATGTTTTATTTTTATGTTGAGTTATATTAAAACCAGTTTACATTAAATTGAAGGATTACTCTTTGCTTTCTTTAGCAAAGCAGGTCAAAACTTCAAAGTCACTGTCAACAGTATTCTTCTTAAAGATTAGCATGTGTGTGTGTGACTAGATGAATAGATAGACAATAATAAATATGTGCACAAACATGTGTGTGTGTATGTGTATACACACAGACACACACACACACACACACACACACACGCACACACACACATATCATAATGTAGGAGTTGTAAAGTATACAATAATATCTGATAAAGAATTCCCTATACTGAGTGATCAGGATTCAGATACATCTGTTATATATACATTTTTAAACAGCCAAGGATGAAACTCAGGTTGGTCTGTCATATATAACATACATACATACATACATACATATATACATACATATATATAAAAGGCAGACTGTATGACGCATGCGTACGAACAACCATGCTACATGGCAGTGAAACATGGGCTGTAACTGCTGAGAACATACGTAAGCTCGCAAGGAATGAA
>NC_068982.1:47994074-47999473 GCF_001194135.2 Octopus bimaculoides | reverse complement strand
CTATAGCCTCGGGCTGACCAAAGCCTTGTGAGGGGATTTGGTTGACGGAAATTGAAAGAAGCCCAGTGTATGTGTGTGTGTGTGTGTGTGTGCTTGTGTGTGTATGTATATCTTTGTGCGTCTGTGTTTGTCCCTCCACCCTTGCTTGACAACTGATGTTGGTGTTGTTTACTTCCCTGTAACTTAGCGGTTCAGCATAAGAGGCCGATAGTATAAGTACTAGGCTTACAAAGAATAAGTCCTGGGGTCAATTTGTTTGACTAAAGGTGGTGGTCCAGCATGGCTGAAACAAATAAAAGAATAAAAGAATAAAAAAATATATGCAGCAAGAGAAAGAGACACAGACAGACAGACATACAGACAGATAGCTAGTGGGAGAGAGAGAGCATGTGCAGATAAAATTGCATCTAATGATGTTAAGTAACAGGCTTATACAATTCTAGTGGAACAACTCTACAATTATGTTTAAATCATAAATTCCATGCTCTAAAATGTTATCACATTTTTCCATAGATAATTTGTGTGTGTGTGTGTGTATGTGTGTGTGTGTGTGTGTGCATGTGTGTGTGCGTGCATGCGTGCATGCATATGTGTGCATGCAGGCATGTGTGTGTGTATGCATTATTACCTGGTAGCAAGCTGGCAGAATCATTAGTGCATTGAAAAAACTGTGGAGTCACTTTTTTTTACGTTCTGGGTTCAAATCCCAGCGATGTGAATTTTACCTTTTATTTTTTGAGGTTAATAAAAAAGTATTAGGATGAATGTAACCGACAGCCCATATCCAATAAAACTGCTGGCCTAGTGCCAAAATTCTCGTTTTTACTCAGAAATTAGAAAGAGCCAAGATCAGAAAGAATCATGATTTTTGTTTCTCTCTCTCTCTCATACACACACATGACAGAAGTAAATAGACACCCTTATAATCATTAAAATTTATTTAAATCTGAAATCATACATTCAAATTATTTATTAATTGCTATAATGTGAATATTTAATATTTAGTAGACATGCCCTTTGCATTTTTCAATGCAAGGACCCTATTAGGCATGTTAACTTTCCACATTTTGAAATGTTATGTTGTGATATAATTTTAAATATGGAATTCTTTTAATCTGACTAGCAAGTTTAATATCTGCATTAATTTAAAATTGTATATATATTAATACAGACATATAAATAATTTATCATTTATTATAAAATATAATAAAATGAATTATTTATACATGTTTGTTAAGCTGTGAAACAATTGTTGCTAAATGTGAATATCCATTGATAAAATAAATTTTATCATTCTATATTTCTCTATTTATAATTATATATATGTACACAGACGTAACAGAAATAAATAGACACCCTTATAATCATTAGAATTTATTTAAATTTGAAATTATACATTGAAATTCTTAATTAATTGTTATAATGTGAATATTTAATACTTAGTAGACATGCCCTTCGCATTTTTCAATGCAAGGACCCTATTAGGCATGCTACTGATCAGATGATGAATATTCTCTTGCAGAGTTTCTTGCCAAGTTTCATACAGTAATCTCAAAAGATCTGGCTTTGAAGATGCTTTCTTGTTCTTTTAATGAAATGTCCTGTCCATTATGCCCCAGAGGTGTTCAATAGGGTTCATATCTAGTAATTGGCTTGGCCATGGAAGCTTTTTAATGCCATTCTCATCCAACAAATCTTGGGTCATTTTAGCTGTGTGACAGATCAATAAAAAGTCTTCTTTAATCATAAATAAAGAGTCTTCTTTAATCACTTCACCACTGGAAAAGATTGGAAGAAGTCTTTTCTGCAATATGAGCACATATTTATCTGAGTTTACGTTTCCCTCACACTCCACAAGCTCTGATCAACCATTGCTCCAAATTGCTCCCCAGACCATCACAGAATAACTGCTGTGTTTCATTGTTGGCTGCAATCTTTTCACATCAAATTCATGATCACAGAGTCTTCAGATCCACACTCAACCACTGTCAGAAAATGCAACAAATCTGAACTCATCAGAGAATATGACTGTGTCCCAAAATGCTAGTGGCCTCTCCATCATCTCACTGGCCCAGTCTTTTCTCTGCTTGATGTTGGCTGGTCAAAGAAGTGGCTTCCTTCTTGCTGCTCTGCCATTGTAACCAAGTTTGTGGAGATACCTGACAGTTGTTCTGAGACTGACATCAACATGTTCTGTTATGTCAGAAGCCTTGCAACAAGGATTATCCTCCCCATTTTCTCTTGACAAAGAGAAGGGTCCTGTCAGAGGGCCCTGGTTGATCTGGGAAAGGTAATATGGATTCCTTCCCTTCTCTGGTGAATTGCACAACCACTCTATTAGCTGCAGAAAATGGGATCCCAAGGTTTTCTGCAATTTTACAATATGGCCTCTTTGAAATTCAGACTGTTCCAAGGCTTTTTTGGTACATGGTATGATTAAACAGTCGCATCCAGTACTTGAAACATAAAAATATCAATAAAAAATATAAACCTTTACAAGTTAGAATAAACATGAAATGATGTTTTATGGTGTGTCTATTTACTTCTGTCATGTCTGTGTACTTATACATACATACATATATCTTTGGTCTTTTATCTGTTTCAGTCATTAGACTGTGGCCATGCTTTAGTCAATTGCATTGACCTCAGCACTTAATTGTTTTTTTTAAACCTGGTCTCTTTAGCTCACCCGCTAAATTATGGGGACAACCAACAATGGTTGTCAAGTGGTGTTAGGGAACAAACACAGACACGCATACATGCATGCACACACACACACACACACATACGATGGGCTTGTTTCAGTTCCCATCTTCCAAATCTATTCACAAGGCTTTGATTGGCCTAAGGCTATGGAAGACACTTTCCCAAGGTGACATGCTGTAGAACTGAATCCAGAACCATATGGTTGGGAAGCAAACTTCTTACCACATAGCCATGCCTGCACCTAAAAGCCACACCTATTCCTCTTCCAATAGGTTTATGCATGTATAGTAGAATGAAAGATTGAAGTATATGTCTGTTCGTATATACTGAATTCTCAATATCTTTTCATTTCCATGTTAACATTACCAAACTGATGTATATGTAGATGTGAATGAACAGCAGTTATTTTTACTTAATTTTAATTGTTTTTGATTTTTTTAATGGGTAAGCTAAGTGATTTGAGAAGTCTTTGAAATCTGAAAAATTTATGGCATTAGGCTTTTTTGATAATAATAATATAAAAAAACAAATCAGGCAAGACATTTAAAAGAAAATACATGACCACAAAAGTATTTCATTATGGATGGCGTTTTAAATGTTTTTGTTTAGTGATGCATAAACTCAGGCTTGCTTATTTCAAATGACATATAAAATTGCTTTGATATATATGTTGGAGAAATATTAGTAGGTTGATATCAACTAAAAGTAAAAATTTATTTATCATCATCATTATCATTTTTAATGCTCACTTTTTATGCTTGCATGGGTCAGATGGAGTTATTCAAGGCAGATTTTCTACAATTGGATGCTCCTCCTCCTGTCGCCAGTTCTCACCTGTTTTCAAGTAAGGTAGTTGTTCTCAGAGTGGTTAGCATTAGGAAGGGCATCCAGCCATAGAAACCATGCCAAATCAGACTGGAGTTTGGTGCAGTCCCTCAGCTTTCCAGCCCTGGTCAAACCATCCAACCCCTGCCAGCATGGAGAATGGACGTTAAATGATGATGATGTAATGCAAAGCGGTATCAAAAAATTTCCAGACTTTAAACAGATAATCCTGAAAGGAACTGGCCTCATTTGAAAGTTATAACAATTATAGGAAGCTCCGTGGTGTATAACAGCATCCCATAGTCTGGTTGATACAGGATATACATACATATATATATATATATATATATATATATATATATATATATATATATATATATATATATATATATATATATACATGAATACATATATACATACATGCATACATACAAGTAATTATTGGGGCCCTGGGATATGGACAAGGTGGCATCAAAAAATTCCCATATTAGTTCTATAGTACGCCGACAGATGGCAGCACATGGTTGCATCTGCAGTGGGAGCTAGCAGTGTGTGTGTGTGTGTGTGTGTGTGCGCGCGCATGCATATGTTTGAATGTACAAGGGTTGGACAAATTAATGGAAACACCTAGCATCATAGTATCATAATTTTGAAATGTCTATAAGGCTGTCAAAAGCTTGTTTATTTTTATGTTTTTTGATTTATTATTAGTGTTGCTTAATGTTTTGCTAAAATTGCTGTTTCTTTTCAGATATCATCAGAAGAAGGTAATTAAAATTCATTAAAATGACAGATCTATCAGACTTTCAAAGAGGTCAAATTGTTGGTGCTTGTATGGCAGATGCTAGTGTAATGAAAACAGCTGAAATGATTGGTGTATCAAGAAGTACTGCCTTGAAAGTAATGACAGCCTTTGAGAAGGAAAGAAAAACCTCCTCATCAAAACAAAACTCCAGAAGGAAACCAAAAATTTCAGATAGGGACCATCGGATTCTTATGTAAATTGTTAGAAAGGATCACAAAAGTACAGCTCCCAAAGTTACTGCAGAGCTTAATGATCACCTTGAGAACCCAGTTTCCACAAAAACTGTTCACCGGGAGCTGCACAAAGCCAAATTTCATGGGAGGGTTGCAATCAGAAAACCACCACTTTCAAAAACAAACATTGCAAAACGTTTACAGTGGAGTAAAAACCTACAAAATTGGTCCCTAGGGCAGAGGAAGAATATTATTTTCTTTACCTCATTTCCAACCACCAGCCAAGTATACATGTGGAGACAGTAAAAAAAAAGCATTTGACCCAGACTGCCTTCTTCCAACTGTTAAACATGGAGGAGGATCTGTGATGATCTGGGTGGGGGCTATATCTTGGAAATCCACTGGTCCAATGGTTTCCTTTCATGGCAGAATTAATAGTCAAGATTATTTAAATATTTTATCTGATCAAATTCATCCTATGGTTGTGGAACTGTTTCCGGAGGGAAATGAAATCTTTCAGGATGATAATTCACCCAATTCATACAGCTAAAGTTGTTACTGAGTGGCATGAGGAACATTCTACTGAAGTTGAACATCTTATCTGACCACCACAGTCCTCATATCTCAATATTATTGTACATTTATGGTGCATTTTAGAAAAACAAGTTAGGAGTCGATATCCTCCACCATCATCACTGCAAGAACTGGAGACTGTTTTAGCTGAAGAATGGACAAAAATTCCTTTGGAAACAATTCAAACTTTGTACGAGTCCATACCTTGTAGAAGTCAAGCTGTAATTACTGCTAAAAGCTGTCCCACCCCATATTAAAATAAATTTGTTTTAAATTTTAAATTGTTTCCATTATTTTGTCCAACCCCTATATGTATT
>NC_068982.1:47993276-47993592 GCF_001194135.2 Octopus bimaculoides | reverse complement strand
TATATATACGTGTGTGGGTGTGTGTGTCTAATATGCTTCAAAGACTTACTACTTAGCTTTAACTTCTTAGCTTCTGTTTAATGATACTTTATAACATTGTTAAGTATACTTGTCTCCTTTAAATAATGTCATTAGCCTCTTGCTATGTCTTCTCATTATATTTGTTGGCATCCTTTATATTCCATAACTAGTGAAATATTTGTTTGTTCAGTTTATGACTTCCTGACTCCTCTGTCCTTTGTCTATTTTTTCTGAACATATCTTTTATTATTTCATATTTTAATGTAAGTGTGTGTGTGTGTGTGTGTGTGTGTGT
>NC_068982.1:47985127-47989365 GCF_001194135.2 Octopus bimaculoides | reverse complement strand
GCCTGGGAAGGGAAAAAGCAGTGTTGTGTACCTGAAAAGAAAACTTGCAATTGGAAGAATTCATAAGCAAAACAGTACCTACAACCTGCAAACATTACTCAAACTTTATGCGCTACCCAAAGGTAGGGGAGAGGATGGCCAAGGCCACTAGATGGGTTCCGGGAGACAGCCGAGGATGACAGGATGACAGAGGAATGAACTTCCGGTGGAGGGGGTGGGAGGGCGGTTGTACCATCAGCCAGGAGATAGGCCTCTTAATCGTAGATTTTAAATATTTGAGAGACAACAATGCATAAATCGTAATTTACACATACACACACACACACACACATATGTATTTATGTGTGCGAGTGTGTGGATATGCAGGTGAATGTGTGTGTGTGTGTGGATCTGCAGGTGAATATGTGTGTGTGTGTGTACTTAGGTTGGACAGAATGGGATATAAAGTTGATGATAGTTTTATGGCTTTCTGGTGCGCTCTGATTTTTGTTGCTTTTTGTCTTGTTTAATTGATAAAATAACTTCTTGATTTTGATGACCTTTAATGTCAACACAATGCTACAGCATGTCTTTGATTCTTGTACATTCTCAAAACCAATATTATCTATAAATTAATTTAGATATGTGAATTTAAATAATATAGTCATTCGAGTTCTCTGCTTCTTGCATGTCCGTTCAAGCCTCACCTAATTTTTACTATATATATGCATGTAATTTTTTAAAGAACTAATAATGTGATGACAGCAGATTTGTCCAGGTTGATGAATAAAATCTCATCTGTTTAAAATATCACCTACTTCGAATTTTACCTGAAGACAGTGGATTCCATGCTATAATATAATCTATGAATATGTTAATAAATTCTACTGAAACATCATCATCATTGTCATCGTTGTCGTTGTCTCCTTTAAATAATGTCATTGGCCTCTTGCTATGTCTTCTCATTATATTTGTTGGCATCCTTTATATTCCATAACTAGTGAAGTATTTGTTCCTGACTCCTCTGTCCTTTGTCTATATTTTCTGAACATATCTTCATCATCATCATCATCGTTGTTGTTGTCATCATCATCATCATCATCATTATCATCATCATTTAATGTCCTTTCATAAATTTTAAACACCAGTTGTGTTCTCTTTATATATATATAAGTGAAAGCTCTATTTTTGTGTGTGTTGTTGTGTCGTTGTGTATTTATGTGTTTGTCACCCCACAATCACTTGACAACCAAATTTGGCGTGTTGGGGACCTCATAACCAAGCAGTTCCCCTGAGGTGATTAATAGAATAAGTACTAGGCTTACAAAGAATAAGTTCTGGGGTTGATTTCAACTAAAAAACACCTTTAAGGCAGTGCTCCAGCATGACTGCAATCAGGTGACTGAAATAAGTAAAACAATAAAAGAATATATATATATATCGAAGTGGGAGATTGGAAAACTTTTTGACGTTATTTATTCACCATTACATGTGTTTCATTTGCTAATAGGAGTTACAAAATTGTACATGTAGGAGAAACATGTAAGATATGTCCTATTAGAAATACTTCAGATAGAGAATGAAATAATGTAATAAATATGTGTAATGGTAAATAAATGATACCAAAAATTTTCCAATTATTTGTTTTAATGTATAATATCTTTTTTATCTTTTCTTATCTTTTTTCTTGTTTCTGTCATTTGACTGAGTCTATGCTGGAGCAACACATTGAAACATTAGTTGAATGTAATGACCCCAGTACTTACTTCTTTTAAAGCTGGTACTTATTTTATCAGTCTCTTTTACTGAACTGCTAAGTTATAGGGACATAAGCACACCAACACTGGTTGTTAAGCAGTGGTGGTGAGGGCCAAACATAGATACACAACACACGCACACATATATATATATGCATGCATGTATGTATGTATATACACGACAAGCTTCCCAACCACAGGGTTCTAGGTCCAGTGCCACTGTGTGGCACCTTGAGTAAGTGCCTTCCACTGTAGCCTCAGGCTGATCAAAGCCTTGCAAAAGGATTTGGCAAACAGAACCTGAAAAAAGCCCATTATGTGTGTGTGTGTGTGTGTGTGTGTGTGTGTGTGTGGGTGTGTGTGTGTCTGTGTCAGTGTGCATGTGTGTGTGTCTTTGTGTATGTGTTTGTCAACCTTGGTGTGTTTATGACTCTTTAACTGAGACTCATAAAATAAGCACCAGGTTTACAAAAAATAAATCAATTCATTCAGTCATTAGACTGTGGCTCAACATCACCACAGTCTAAAGACTAAAACAAGCAAAAGGTAAAAGATAAAAAATATAAGAAAAGAGAAACAAAGTGAAAAACGGCAATAAGTGACTCCCCATATGAGCAAACCCTAACCTTTTTTGAGAAATTTAATACGCGACATGTCTTTTCCATGAGCCACAGGATCACACTCATAGTAAAAAATAATGTTCATAATATATAATTTAATTATTAAATATATAACACTGTGAAACCAAATTTTCATTTTATGATTTTTTTGTCTTTGTTCAGTCAGTGTTATTTCATATTTGCTTCTATCAAGAAATCAAAGGAAATGACAACTATTCCTTTCAAACTTTGCGTTTGTCACCTGGACATCAATGTTTTGAATCTGACCTATTTTCCATTACATTTCAGACAGATTCAGCACTGAATTGCTGAAGCATTGATATTATAGCAAATATTCTGCTTAATACCACAGATTTGCTGGTCAGTTGTTTGACCTTAACCACTTGAGCATGTTTCTTAGTGGCAATATGTGCATCTCTAATCATGAGCAAGAGTTATGGGGGAGCATCATAGACATATGTTGAGAAGGATTCTTTGGGGTTTGAATGAATGTAACAAAAGTAAAGTTTGAAAGAAATATTAGCCATTTTTCATACTTTCTAGGGGTAAGCAAATAGGAAATAACAGTTGTTACCCAAGGACAAAAATAGGGTTACACAGTGTAATACATATGTAATGCAAAAAACACCTAACAGATTGTGGTAGTCGATAAAATAGAAATAAAATTTTAAAACTTATTTTTTCTATGCAGCCCAGTACCAAATGATCCTTGGCCTAGCATTTTTCCCTGCCTGTATGATCACTTGATCAGTTAGAAACAGTTGCACTTCTTTCTCAAATCTCAACCTACAATATCAAAAAAAATGAAATAACATATTGGATAATACAGTCTCTGATATACAAAAAAATGGGAAGGTCATAATTGAAACATCGTTGATTTTTTTTGATTTTTTAAAATCTGATTAATTAAACTGAGTTAGGACTAAAAACAACAACAGCAACGATAAAATCTGTCTCATGCTTACAGACTTATTTAAGCCAGGGCTTACCCTCTGCACTCCACTCCTCATTTTCTTAAGCATTTAAGCAGCTGAGAGTACAAGATACCCTAAATGGGATGCCATTCTGTCACAGGGTTAACCCTCAACTGGTATTGGAATTTATTTCCAGATGAGTGAACTGAAGCAAAGTCAAATGATGTGACAAAGTCAAAGACAATATACTACTTAGTTGAGAATGGAACCCACTGATTATGGTTGGGAGTCTAAGGTCCTAACTAATTGGTCACACATCTCCATTACAACAACATTAGACTTAACAAAAAAAATTTCAATTGTTATGGTTAGTAAGCAAGGCCTATCAACCATAAAAAATATATCTCGTTTTCACCCTTTTTACACACATGTCTATGTATTTCTTTCTTTCTCTTCATAAAACAAAGTTGCCTTTTAGGTTAAACATGTATGGGAATGTGTGCATGCATCTGCATATATATGTATATGAGCATTTGCATGAGCTAGCAATGTTTATTCATCTCCAGGCAGATGTTCCTGTCACTATAATGGACAAACAAAATATATATTGCTGTGTATAAATACTGCTATGTATAAATACTTACATTTACAAATAAATGCAACTACATCATTGTTCTGCTTGAACAATTTCAATGAACACCCTCAAATGAATGATAACAGCTCATAGTATCTCATTAATCTGTGGCTACAAACCAAGAGCACCAATTGAATAATGATTTCAGAAAATAATTTCTTCAGCCAAATCTGCAACTTAATGTGTAAACTGACTAATGCTTATTAAGTGGAACATTTTAAAAGCTTTAGGCCCTTTACTGACAAGGGGTAGGAAAGTAGGGTTCCAATATTTTTACTTTCTCTCTCTCTCTTTCTCTCTCTCTCTCTCTCTCTCTCTCTCTCTCTCTCTCTCT
>NC_068982.1:47983119-47984959 GCF_001194135.2 Octopus bimaculoides | reverse complement strand
TATATATATGTATGTATGTATGTATGTATGTATGTAGGTATGTAGGTATATATATCATACTGAACAGTTTGTTCCATGTCTTTCATATAATGACTTTTCATGTTGATGTAATACAATCTTTTATTAATTACTGCCGTAATATAAGTTTAAACGTTTTATGACTTTCTGTCGTTACACATCTTAAGAGGTTTAGAGCTAGTTCCAGTATTTATTTTATACCTCGTACACACACACGCGCACACACACACACACACACATACACACACACACGTACACACATATGCACAACACACATACTCACATGCACAGGTATACACAAATGCACACAAACACATACAAACACGTACAACACACACAGTTCATGGAATTCATCTATATACTATAGATATATATCAAAAATATATATGTATATACATATATTTATATCCATATTTATATCTATATCTGTAGATCTATATCTGTAGATCTATATCTGTAGATCTATATCTATATATAATGTATATATATATATATATATATATATATATATATATATATATATATATATATATATATATATATATATATATGCATATATCAAACGTAAATTGATAACAGAGCACAAAGGATATTGCGGTACACGTGTTTCAAGCTTTATACACAAACTGTCATTACATCAGTATATATTGTTGATATAAAGGATGGTTTAAAGCTATCTTCAGCCGCAAACATTTTCAGTCCCAAGATTACATGACAAAGAAAAAAGAAAAAGAGAGAGAAAAAGGAAAAGTCCACTTAGTATTATCCATTATAATACGCTTATTCTTTAAACTGTTATATCTGCATAAATGTTCGTTGGTACTCAGAAATCTGCCCATACTGTACCTTGCCTATGTACACACGCTCACACATGTGCATGTGTGTGTACATGCACACACACATACTAAGTCATAGACTCATTTAATGTTTAGCGGTCTGTGTGCATTGATGCAGTAAAAGATTAAAATATACAAATGCAGGTATAAATAGCAACATGTATTATATGTGACCGTGTTCTGTTGTCAAAAGCAGGATACGTGAATCATATGAAGTCCTGTGAAAATTGTAATGCCCAGATAGGTAATGATTTTAGACACCGACTGCCTCTTATGACTTGTGTCATATGTCAAAAAACTTTTAAGACAATATCTGGACTTAAAAGACATATGCTAATTCACAAAAACATTCCTTCAAAATCAGATTCCAAAGAGCAAAGATATAGATGAAACTTCAATAACATCAATTAAGGCGGCGAGCTAGCAGAAACATTAGCGTGCCGGGCAAAATGCTTAATGGTATTTCATCTGCCGCTACGTTCTGAGTTCAAATTCTGCCATGGTTGACTTCGCCTTTCATCTTTTCGGACTCGATTAAATAAGTACCAGTTATGCACTGGAGTCGATATAATCGACTTAATCCGTTTGTCTTTCCTTGTTTGTCCTCCCTGTGTGTGGCCCCTTGTGGGCAGTAAAAAAACTTCAATAACATCTGTCACTTGTGTTTTAAACTCTGTCAATCAGCATCTGGTCTTAAAAGTCATCTAAGGGCTCATCAACGGAGTGATTGTGCTGTGTGATGTGTGTGATGATGGGACAGCTATCATCTGTCAAGATGAAGCAATCATCATCATACATGAGCTAAATCAAATATAAACACTCACATGTAAATCCAAGGATGGAAATGTAGACATAAACACACATACATGCACACTCATTTATCCAGATATATGGCTTACAGCACATGTGGCATTCCAGTACCACATGTGTGTTACAACTATTTTCTATCTTACACATATATATATATATATATATATATATATATA
>NC_068982.1:47977107-47981492 GCF_001194135.2 Octopus bimaculoides | reverse complement strand
ACTATAGCCTCGGGCCGACCAAAGCCTTGTGAGTGGATTTGGTAGACGGAAACTGAAAGAAGCCCGTCGTATACATAAATATATATATATATATGTGTGTGTGTGTGTGTGTGTGTGTATGTGTGTGTATATATATGTTTGTGTGTCTGTGTTTGTCCCCCCAAACATCGCTTGACAACCGATGCTGGTGTGTTTACGTCCCCATAAGCTAGCGGTTCGGCAAAAGAGACTGATAGAATAAGTACTAGGCTTACAAAGAATAAGTCCTGGGGTCGATTTGCTCAACTGAAGGCAGTGCTCCAGCATGGCCACAGTCAAATGACTGAAACAAGTAAAAGAGAATAAAGAGTAAATACTACAACCGACTGGCATCCTGTCTGGAGAAGGAGTGAGCACAATATATTCACCACAGAAACTGAGATATGATACTTATGAATCTATATGACTTGTGAAGGAGTTTCATTCTATTTTGATACTTGACCTGGACAGATGCCATAATCACTGCTAATTCATCAAGGAGAGCCTTCTTTGCTTTTTTGCTTTTTTGCAAAACACCAATAGCTATTTCAGGGCTCCATGTCTTGGTAGAACAGAGAATGCAATTTTCAATTCTTAGTGCTGGTGCCACATAAAAAGCACTCATGCTGGTGCTACATTAAAAGAACTCATACCAGCATGGAAAGTTAGAAGTAAAGATGATGATGAGGTGGCGGAGGAGGAGGATGGGAGGAGGGTGGTAGGAGGGGAGGAGGAGGAGGATCGTAGTAATCCATAAAAAGAAAGAACTTAATGCTACTGACTATGGATACATGGAGTTTATTGTTTACTTATCTATTTATCCAAATGGCCAGATGTTACAGCACTTGAAGAGACAAGAGTTATATTAAAAATACAGACATGCTTTAAGTACATGATAAACACCAAGTGTGCATATGTATAGCTACATGCATACATACATGCATACATGTATGCATGTATGTACGTATGTATAAATATGTGTGTGAATGTATGTGATTGTGTGTATGTGTATCTGTGTAGCTATACATATGCACACTTGGTGTTTATTGTATACTTAAAGCATGTCTGTATTTTTAATATAACTTAACTAAATTTTACTAACCTGGTTGATATGTCACTGAACCAGGATTTTAGTTTCTTTTGATGCACACTTTGCTATCATTTATATGGAGAATTGCAACAACAACACAAACCACCCTGTGGTGAGATGGTACCAACTGTCAATGATCTCAAGATGCATGTGTTTCCGAACATTGCACAAAACTTTAGCAACAGTCAATGGCTATGTGAGTGAGCAATCTTAGCTCCACATAATGTCAATGTCAAAAAAATCAATTGAGATCTCTTGCAGCTGTTGCCAGAACAAGAAGAATCGTTTAAATCCATCAACAGTCCTTGATCAGTACCAAGCTGCAGTTTTTTTTAATCTGAGTTCCTGAACTCTCCACAACCATCTGGGATGCCACCACACAGCTTAATGCTTAAAAAGGGGGCCCCCAATCATACTGCTCAGGAATCTGGATCCACCTTTCCTGTGCAATGGCACCAGACTGGTGGTGAAAGTGATGCAACTTCATGTCCTAGAAGCAACAATTATCACTGGGAAATATAAGGGTGAAGATGCTTTCATTCTACGGATCCTGTTAATCCCGTCTGACCCCCCCCCCCTCCTTTCAATTTAAACAGCTCCAGTTCCCAGTGAAACTAAGTTTTGCTATGTCGATAAACAAACCTCAAGGACAATCTCTCAAGGCTGTTGGACTTAACCTTGCTTCTCCTTGCTTCTCTCATGGGTCATTATATGTAGGATATTCACGAGTTGGAAGTCCCAAAACTCTTTTTATTTGTATCCCAATTAAATGACACACTGCAAACATTGTATATTTAGAAGTTCTACAAAATTAAACTGTGATTGATTTCAGGATTTGTTTTAATAACTGTTTATACTTACATCATCTGATAGAATTTTTCTGAAAATATATTTTTTATCAGAATAAATATTTTTTTATTCTTTTACTTGTTTCAGTCATTTGACTGCGGCTATGCTGGAGCACCGCCTTTAGTCGAGCAAATCGAACCCAGGACTTATTCTTTGGAAGCCTAGTACTTATTCTATCGGTCTCTTTTGCCGAACTGCTAAGTGACGGGGACGTAAACACACCAGCATCGATTGTCAAGCGATGTTGGGGGGACAAACACAGACACATAAACATACACACACACATACATATATATATATATATATATATATATATATATATATATACATATATACGACAGGCTTCTTTTAGTTTCTGTCTACCAAATCCACTCACAAGGCTTTGGTCGGCCCGAGGCTATAGTAGAAGACACTTGCCCAAGGTGCCATGCAGTGGGACTGAACCCAGAACCATGTGGTTGGCAAACAAGCTACTTACCACACAGCCACTCCTGTGCCTATCACAGCCACTCCTACGCCTCTGTTTATTTCTTTTAACATTCTTTAAACCTCCAAGCAATGCCAGGTACTTAGGCTAGTATATATATATAAACATGAACTGAGCTAAGGGAAACAAGGTAAATGGGACACAACATGCAACAAAATAATTTAATTCAAGGATGATGTATTGAATGTCATATGAAAAAATTCTAATTAGTTGAGAAAATACCATTTAACTGGAGAAAGGAAACAGAAACCTTGCATTACTCTCGGGTCCCAAACTATAGGTGTGGGTTGGAATAAGCAGGTGGGTTGGACATTTGCTTAAATTCATATAAGCAGGTGGGAATCAGTAACTGTATAGTGTATGTATGAAAATTAGGAAAAAAAGCATCTTAAAGCACATATAACGACACAACGAAGCAAAAGAAATTAACAAGAGGCAGGCAAAATTAGCATATATGTGTGCTTCAAACGTTCACTTTAGTTAAGATATATATATGCATGCATCTTTTTCATATGTGAGTGCATGTGTGTGAGAGAGAGAGAGAGAGCGAGTGAAGATGTGTGTTTTCATGTGTGTATTTTTGAATGTATGTGTAAGTGGCACTCACTGTCTCTCACACACACACGTACACATTATCTTTCATATACACATACATACATAAATACATATGTATACAACTTTTTCGCATGTATGTGTGCATATGTGTGAGAGAGAGTGAGCGCCACTTACACATACATAACAACACGCCTTCACTCACTCACTCACTCTCTCACACACACAGGTCCAACTTTTACTTTCTCTTTTCAGTTCAAAGCAAATGTTGGCTCAACACTTTCTATTCTCTTTCAATTTCTGCTCTCGAGGTAATTAAAGAATACCATGGAGGGTGAGTAAAAGGAGGGTTAAGGGGCATGATTGGCAGAGCGGAGGGGGAGGTTGGAAGGATAGCGGGGGGAAGGTTTCTGAACCCCCTTCCCCTTTACCTGGTGGTATAATTGAGAAGGGCATAGGGAAGGGTACAGAAGGGAGTCACAGCCCCTCCTCTGGGAGGGGAGGCATTGCCCTCTTTTGCCGGTTAGTATATAATGTTAGTTATCAGCATACAATATTTTTTAATGTCTATCCAGGTATAATCACGCACATCTAAAATAGAAATATCCAGTGTTAATAAGTCGATTTTCTCCAAGAATTTTAAAAATAGGTAATGTTAATTATCAGCATACAATATTTTTCAATCCATATCCAAGAATAGATACTCACATTGGATTTAAATGTAAAATATCCAGTGTTAATAAGGTGAGTTATTTCAAAAATATCCAAAATATGTATTGGAAGTTTATCAAGGTATAACAGTTTCTAGTTCCTATCCAAGTAGAAACAGTCACATCAGATTTAAATATGAAATGTCGAGTGTAATCTAACTAATTTTATAAGGTCCATTCCATGAACAATTATTTGAATAACTCATGTCAATATCTCTAACTAATGTCACAGGAATATTGAACTTCAAAATTTACTAAGTTTATCGTATAAATTGAAAGATATCCTATAGTGTATATTGCCTAAAGAACTAATTGAATGAATAACTTATATCAATGTAATAAGTTTTCACCAGGTGTGCATCCATGTGAAGACCATTCATTATTTAGAAACCTTACTGTTTCTTTTTCTTCTGAAAATTATATATGTTGTATGTAACATCGAATTTTAAGTTTTATATTACAGTAATTCCAGTTCTTCATGGAGAACCCCTGCAACAGCAGGAGTAGCAGGGGCTTAGCGCTGGCCCTTCTGTAGGCAAATTTATGGTTTAGGGTTACAGTTAGGGTTAGTATTTAGCAAGTATGGTGTTATTGTAACTATTTGCCAAATTTCTATCCAGTCACAATTATGTTTATCAGCAACCAACCTTTGGGTGCAAGTGTTGGTGTGAATGAGTGC
>NC_068982.1:47969630-47972097 GCF_001194135.2 Octopus bimaculoides | reverse complement strand
GAGCCATGCACTTATATATATATATAGCAGTATTTCGTCTGCCATTACATTCTGAGTTCAATTTCCACTGAGGTCGACTTTGCCTTTCATCCTTCTGGGGTCGATTAAATAAGTACCAGTCAATCAGTGGGGTCGATGTAATCGACTTAACCCCCTTGTCTGTCCTTGTTTGTCCCCTCTATGTTTAGCCCCTTGTGGGTAATAAAGAAATAAATATATATGTCATGGAAACCAGGATACTGGCCCCCTGTGAGTCAGCATAACTCGAGAAGACAGCTTTTACCTTTACGTTTACCTGTTATAATTTGCTTTAAATAATGGTGTGATTCCATTGCATCAATGAAGAGAGTCACAAGCAGGCATCATATTGTACCTTCCCACCAAACTCAAAACTCACAATATCTTCATCCAAATGCTGTTGTACTTCCATAAATAAGGAAGTCTTTCTACAAGCATAGGCTTTTTTCCTTGAACTGCCAGATTTTTGAACTCTCTTCCATCTCCTTGTTTTCACCCTTCTTATGACCTGAGCCTTTTCAAGTCTAAAGTAAATTCATTCCTCACATTTTGATTTCTCCTTTTTATTATCATTTACACTGAGTATCTCTTCACTTTGTTAGGACTTTCAATTAAAAAAAACAATTAAAAAATACTGGAAGTAAAAAGCTCTTCTTAATCAGATCATGTAGAATCCAGAAGCCAAACATCATGTTTATGTAGCCCAATTTCTTCAAATGTTCATGGAAACAGTTTTTAATAAAACCAAATTTAGCACCAGCTCTCTAACAGTGTTGTATGGGATTTCATTGGAATGACTATTAAAAAAGCTGATGGCTAATAAGAACAATTTTCATCTACAAAGGTAATGAGACGATCATCAATTTTTTTGCATTTTCCTGGTTGTTACTGTGATTTATTTATCTGTTTATTTTACATATTTATTGCTTATAATAAAGCATCATAACAATGACAACATGAAGAGGGGTTTATTCAAAACAGTAATTGAATTAGCCACTACTGTTCTATAGCTCTTCAGCATGGAAACTGAACAAGGGACTTAGAAAGAAACTTGACAGGCACAGCCATGGATGTGTAGTAAGAAGTTTGCTTCCCAATCATATGGTTCCAGGTTCAGTACTACAGCATGGCACCTTGGGCAATTGTCTTCTTATACAGTCTCAAACCGACTGTATCCCTGTAAGTGGATTTCATAGACAGAAACTGAAAGAAGGCCTGTGTGTGTGTGTGCATGTGTGTGTGTGTGTGTGTGTGTATGTGTGTGTGGGTGTGTGTGTGTGTGTGTTTATGTGTGTGCCCTTGTGTCTATGTTTGCCCCACCACTACTTGACAACCAGTGTTGGTGTGTTTATGTTCCTGTGAAGAGACCAATAGAATTAGTACCAGGCTTTAAAAAAATAGGTACTGAGGTCAATTTATTCAACTAAAAATTCTTCAAGATGGTGCCCCAGTCTGTTGACTGAAACAGATAAAAGATTAAAAAAAATAAAAGACTAAAGCATCATAACAATCATTGAATCAGCCAATACTACACTCTATTTCTTCATCATGGACACTGAACAAGGCACTTGTAAAGAAACATGAGAGTTCATACATGTGAATGCTTCATGCAGTTTTCAGTCCTTCCTGGCAGCAACACCCTACAAAGCAGTGATTCTGTGGCAATCTTCTTAGCACCATTACCTCTGTAATCTGAGAAAGATTAACATTATGCAGGACACTGCTGGAGAAGCAGGGATTGAAATATCCGGCGATTTCCTTTGCTGGAAACCCACACATGGAGATGCAGATATTGACAGATCAAGAAGGACATATATCAGCCAACTTGTGGAAGAGATTGGCTATCAGGTTGAGAATATGATGGCCGTTTAGACATTTAACATGGAAGAGTTGCATTGGTCTGAACAAGTTACGCAAAGAAATGGATGGATAGCAATGATGAAAGTGCATCTTTTGGTTTTTCAACATTAGTCGAACAAATTAACCCCAGGACTTATTCTTTGTAAGCCTAGTACTTATTCCATCGGTCTCTTTTACTGAACTACTAAGTTACAGGGATGTAAACACACCAGCTATTTGGAGAGTTAAATGAAAGCTGCCAAAATTTGCTGCTTCACAACTGAAGTTGACAATTCTAGTATTTCCCAAAACTATTGTTTGATTAACTATACCTCAAATGTTTCTGTTTCTGATATGAAAATCCTAAACAAATTTTTCCAGACAAACCAATATACATGTACAAACACACACACGCACACGCACACGCACACACACACACACACACGCACACACGCGCGCGCACACACGCACACAAACACACGCACACACGCACACAAACACACGTGCATGCAGGCACACATGTGTGCGTGTATGTGTATACTCACACACACACACATGCATGTAGAGAGAGATAGATAAATATATACATATATATATACATATACATATA
>NC_068982.1:47965556-47968793 GCF_001194135.2 Octopus bimaculoides | reverse complement strand
TATATATATATCAGAAAATTGGAATAGATACTTCAACAATTGCTTCAATCTATAGAATGAAAGTATAAAGAAACTAAAAGAATTTGAAATTCTTCTCAAAAACATTAATAAAAATAATCAATAGCCATAACTGACTCCCATGTTTAGACATTCTTATAAAGAAAGCTAACAACCAAATAGAGATGGACATTTACTGTAAACCTTCAGACTCAAAACAATATTTTCCTTTCAGGCCATGGCATCCAGGATAAATGTACTTTATAACCTAGCCAAAAGGATCTGTGCATAATATTCAATAAAAACATATCTAACACAAGTCTCTAGCAACTGAACAATATACTCCTTTATAGGAATTACCCAAAATCATTAGTAAAATAGAACAAGTCAAGAAATTCATTATCCAGAAACTAAGACAAGCAAAAGAAATAAATTGGAATTGAAGGTGCTACCTTACAACTCCACCTAGAAACCCCAAAACAGTGAAGTCAACATTATATACCATAGCATGCCATTACTGAAAAAGGACCACAGGCTGAACCATGCATACATACATATATATATATATATATATATATATATATATATATATATATATATACCGGAGTAAGCACATGAAATGTGCAACAAGGTAGAAAAATGAGTACTCAAATACCAGAGGTAGAGTAATTGCTGCTTTTAAATAAAGTATATATATATATATATGTATGTATGTGTATATATGTTTGTGTGTCTGTGTTTGTCCCCCACCCCAACATCGCTTGACAACCGATGGTGGTGTGTTTACATCCCCGTAACTTAGCAGTTCAGCAAAAAAGCAACTGATAGAATAAGTACTAGGCTTCCAAAGAATAAGTCCTGGGGTTGATTTGCTCGACTAAAGGCAGCGCTCCAGCATGGCCACAGTCAAATGACTGAAACAAGTAAAAGAATAACACTATTCACCAGGTGAGGTGATCTGTAATTGTTGGGGGTTAGTTGGCATGTATGTATGCATGTATGTATGTATGTATGTATGTATGCATGTATGTATGTATGTATGTATGTATGTATGTATGCCTGCATGTATGAACATATGGATGATGTATGTCTATATTTATATCTATCTATCTATCCTTATATTTATTTATCTGTATTTCTTTCTATATGTGTGTATCTGTCTGTGTCTGTGTGTGTGTTATGTATCTTTACGAGTATTTACAAATGTGTGTATTTACAAGTGTGTGTATTTGCAAATACACAGACACACATGCACACACATACTCATGCACTCACACACACACACACACACACACAAACAGACACAGGTGCAGTGACATACAGAAAGCCCAATTATTTCATCTCCTCTTCTAGTTGGTATCATTATAAATGATATGCTTATATGGAACACACATGTCAAGTTGATAACTTATTGACCAGCTGGTTGTCTTCTCAAAACAGCCTATTGGCCAACATCAGTCATTCACTAGAGTCACTAATAAGCTAGAGATAGCAGCAGCAGGAGTAATAATGATGTTGGTGATGACGGTGGTGGTGGTGGTGGTGTATATGTTTGTGGTGAATGCTTTCCTAGTGGTGGAGATGGTGCTGGTTAATTATGTAATCAATCTTTCTCACCTGTGATTGACATAGTTAATTGCATAAGACAACAAAGGAGCCTTCACGTGGTTGTTTGACCTGCTAGAAATAGCAGTCACATCTCCCTTCAAATCACACTCAAAGAACATCAGCAGTCAGTATTTTTTTTGCTTCCACACACTTTCACTTTCTAGCTGACAGATTGTCCTACAGACACACATCTAAGGGCATGCAAGTTTCATTCTTGTCATTCTGCTTGTACCACAGAACTCCCAACTACTACTACAGATTTGTATACTAACCTTGCATACAAATAAAAACTGTAAGCAATATTATATCTTTTCCATATTGAATATTACAGTCTCACAGAGTTTGAAAAATTTAACCACAACGTAACCTGTTACATAATAAAAAATAAAGGTGGCCACTGACTATTCATAAACAAAGCACTAATGGTCAAGGCTGTACCCCACTGATCACATGTCAACTTAATCAGGGTGGACTTAAAGGTAAACAACAACAACAACAAACAGAAGGCAATGAAAGAATTTTGCTTTGATTTGGCTTGCTAGAAAAGTTGGAAGTCTTTATGTGATTGTTGACCTGCCAAATAAAAAAAAAAAAGAAAAGAAACAGCTAAACCTTCTCATACTTCATTTTCCTGAAGAACACATTGGATAACATAATCTTAAATACATTTTGTTGAAAAAAAATAAAACAAAAAGAAAACAACACAAAACAAGCATGGCTCTGTGATAAGAAATTTGCTTTCTAATGACAAATGATATGGTTCCAGGGTCAGTCCCAATGTGTGGCACCTTGAGCAAGTGTTTTCTACTATAGCCATGGGCCAATCAAAGCCTTGCAAGTAGATTTGATAAAGGGAAATTAAAAGAAGCCCATTGAGATATATATATATATATATAGTTGGAATTTACAAAAAATAAATTACGAAGACAGGTGTGTAAACAACAAACAGGTATATTAGTTTAATGCTTGAGAAGGTGAGAAAGTCTAATATTTCGAGCTTATGCTCTTCAACAGAAAGGAACACAAGAAAATAAACAGAAAGAGAATAAAATAAGAAAGTTTTAGTAACTAGCGGTCAATCATGGCAATACATATATATATGTATATATGTATGTATGTATGCATGTATGTATGTATGCATGTATGTATGTATGTATGTATGTATGTATGTATGTATGTATGTATGTATGTATGTATAAAATTGAGTTATTCTATTCCATTCAGGCAGAAATATAGAAAAAAGAAGTCTCTGATTTTCGAAAGTTGCATGCACCATAGCTCCACATCTTTCTCTTCCAACCTTTGAATATCAGAGAAATCTGTGAAATTGGTTAAGTCTTTAAAAGCTTAAGAATAAAAAATTTAAATGAATCCCAGAATCATCTATATCATCATCATCATCATCGCTTAACGTCTGCTTTCCATGCTAGCATGGGTTGGATGGTTAGACTGAGGACTGGTGAACCAGATGGCTGCACCTGGTTGCTTTTTAAGTGGCACCAATACTGGCAGAGTCACCAAGTAACTTGCAAGACAAGGAATCTTTGAGAGGTGGAGGGATTAGAAAAGGTGACATATATATATATAGGTGTGTGTGTGTGTTTGTGTGTTTTGTACCTGTCTTTGTACTCT
>NC_068982.1:47960556-47963056 GCF_001194135.2 Octopus bimaculoides | reverse complement strand
GATATATGAGCGCTAAAATTCTACTAGGAGACCTGATGAAGGCTGGAGAGTAAATCAGCCAAAATGTTTAGGTAACAACAAACAAGATGAGGACATATATCCGTTCAATGTAGATAATGTATGTATGTATGTATGTCATTATTCAGTTTTATTTCAAAATTTCTTGCCAATAGAGAAAGAGTCAGTTTCTAACCTAGATCCATGGCTCCTTCATTGGAATTTCAACAACATAAATGGGTATTTTTGCATGCATGTATGTATGTATGTATGTATGTATGTATGTATGTATGTATGTATGTACGTATATATGTATGTATGCATGTATGTATGCATGCATGTATGTATGTATGTCATTATTCAATTTTATTTCAAGATTTCTTATCAATAGAAACAGAGCTGGTTTCTAACCCAGATCCAAGGCCCTTTCATTGGAATTTCAACAACATCAACAGGGTATTCTAGCATGAGTGTATGTGTATATGTGCAGTATTTGGAGTCAGTGCATGTACTGATTTCTATGTTTAGTTTTATGTATGTATTCTCGTGCATATGTGACAGGTGTGGCTGTATGGTAAGAAGCTTGCTTCCCAACCACATGGTTTCAGGGTTCAGTCCTACCGTGTGGCACCTTGGGCGAGTGTCTTCTACTACAGCCTAGTGCCGACCAAAGACTTGTGAGTGGATTTGGTAGACAGAAGCTGAAAGAAGTCCATCATGTATATGTATGTGTGTGTGCACGCACACGCATGTGTGTGTGTTTGCGTGTGTCCACCACTGCTTGGCAACCAGTGTTGGTGTGTTTCTGTCTTCATAGCTTAGCAGTTCAGAAAAAGGAACAATAGGGTAAGGACTACACTTTAAAAAAAAAACAATAATTATTGGGGTCAATACGTTTTACTAAAATTTCAAGGAGGTGCCACAGCATGGTCAGTCAAATGAGTGAAACAAGTCAAAGATAAAAGATATAATTGTATGTCTAGCCCTTTAGCATTTAAACCGGCCATATCCAGCCAAAAGTATTCTGCCTATTCTATGTTCAAACTGGCCAGATCTGGTCTCTCACACCAACCCTACAATATTGTTTTGAAAATTAACAGCTACCTCATCAAAATCTCATAGCTACGAGATAATGCATGATTAGTTCAAAATAATGTGGATAAAAAAGCATTAATTATGGTAGAATAATGTGAACACTAAAGGGCTAGACATGCTCATATATACTTAAATGATAAACTTCTGGAAAGTTTTACAGATTTTTACAGTTCCAATGATTGCTTGGATCAGTAGTTTTTAAATCAGTCTTATTCTTTCTGATTTTGAAAAGCCTAATTTCTCAAGATTAGTACTTAGGCAGCGTATTATATATCCCAGTGCGACAATAATTATAGGTATGAATGTATGCATGTATATATATATATTCTTGTATCAACCGGACTATTAGATTTTGTTATACGCCACTATCACAATGTGCTCCCTCACATTGTTGCAGCTTTCAAATGATTCCAGTTCACTGGCTAGGCAGGCAGGTGGACATCCCTTCAGAAAAGAATGCCAGTCCTTTGCAGCTGAATGAACTGGAGCAATGGCAAATGAAGTGTTTTGCTCAAAAACACAAAGCATTTCTCTTCTGAGAATCAAAAGTATAATCTTGTAGTCAGGAGTGTAAAATCATAATCGCATGGCTACAGACCATCACATGTATGTATGTATGTATGTATGTATGTATGTATGTATGCATGTGTGTTTGCATGTATATAAGTGTGTATATATGTATGTATGTCATTATTCAGTTTTATTTCAAGATTTCTTGTCAACAGAGAAAATGCCGGCATCTAACCTAGATCCAAGGTTCCTTTGTATGTATAGATGGATGGATGTATGTATGGATGGATGTATGGATGTATGTATGTATGTATGTATGTATGTATGTATGTATACACACATACCCACACACACACACACACACACCTATATATAGACACCTGATAAAGACAGCCATGTGCAATATGTTACCAAAAAAGAAAACTATAATTGTCACTAAATATGAGTGACACTCTCCATTTCCTTTATATATTATATATATATATGCAGGTATGTATGTATATATATATGTGTATGTGTGTATGTGTGTATGTGTGTATGTATGTATATATATATGATGTATGTGTATATATATATGTATCATCATCATCATCATCATCGTTTAACGTCCGCTTTCCATGCTAGCATGGGTTGGACGATTTGACTGAGGACTGGTGAAACCGGATGGCAACACCAGGCTCCAGTCTGATTTGGCAGAGTTTCTACAGCTGGATGCCCTTCCTAACGCCAACCACTCAGAGAGTGTAGTGGGTGCTTTTACGTGTCACCCGCACGAAAACGGCCACGCTCGAAATGGTGTCTTTTATGTGCCACCCGCACAAGCCAGTCCAGGGGCACTGGCAACGATCTCGCTCGAAAATCCTACAGGAGCCAGTCAGGCGGTACTGGCAACGGCCAC
>NC_068982.1:47958647-47960139 GCF_001194135.2 Octopus bimaculoides | reverse complement strand
CTCTCAAGATACTTACACTCTGACGGGTATTCACATTGACATTACACATCCAACGGAGCATACTGGCTTCATTCCTTGCGAGCTTACGTATGTCCTCAGCAGTTACAGCCCATGTTTCACTGCCATGTAGCATGGTTGTTCGTACGCATGCGTCATACAGTCTGCCTTTTACTCTGAGTGAGAGTCCCTTTGTCGCCAGCAGGGGTAAGAGCTCTCTAAACTTTGCCCAGGCTATTCTTATTCTAGCAGCTACACTTTCAGCGCACCCACCCCCACTACTAACTTGGTCGCCCAGATAGCGGAAGCTATCGACTACCTCTAGTTTTTACACGCAAAGACACATAAAATCTTTGTTTATTGCTTTGTTAAAAATTGGACAGATTCAGAAATCTCCGCAAATTGCTTTTTTTTTTAACGGTTGTAAATGTAGACATCATTAACAATGCCAAAGAAATCTAACCATGAAAAGTAAAATGGTACCTATTTTAGCTTAATTGCAGAATATCTTGCTATGTACCTTAACTTTTGTGTAAAATCAAACAAGAAATCAATACAAATCAATAGCTTGTGGTGTAAGTCATTATCTGATGTAGATTGATACTTGATGGTACAAATCTACACCTTTTAAAATAAATCAATATCTTGTGCTGATCAATATCTTATGGTACAAACCAATACCAGTATATGGTGGCGCAATACCTTCTAGTACTAATCAATAAATATCTAAGTATACAAATAAATAGAAATCAATCAATGCCTAGTCGTATGAATGGATAGTAGATGATACAAATCAATATCTGATAGTTAAAAAAAGAAAGTTGTCTGTTTATATTAATCGTTACTTGGCCATGCAAATAAATGATGGCTGTATTGTCTAGAATAATAACCTACAGAAGAGCAGAGTGTTAGTTCACTGATACAATAGGATGTTCAGCCTCTGATTTCAAGTTCAGTAGTTCATAATTCGGTGTGGCTGCATGGTAAAATATTTGCTTCCCGATTGGATCACGCGGTTTCAGATTCAGTCCTATTGCATGACACCTTAGACAACTGTCTTTTATTATAGCCTGGGGCTGGTCAAAACCTTGTGCGTGGATTTGTGGATTTGGGTGGTTGATATTAGGAATGGCATCCAACTGTAAAGATCATGCCAAAACAGATCTCTAGCTTACCACTCCTGGTCAAGCCATCAGCATGGGAAATGGACATTAAATGATGATGATATATGTGTGTGTGTATATATATATATGTGTGTGTTTGTGTATATATATGTGTGTGTGTGTGTGTGTGTGTGTGTGTGTGTGTGTGTGTATGTATGTGCGTGTATATATATTACGAACTGCATGGTTCCGGGTTCAGTCCCACTGCGTGGCACCTTGGGCAAGTGTCTTCTACTATAGCCTTGGGCCGACCAAAGCCTTGTGAGTGGATTTGGTAGATGGAAACTGAAAGAAGCCCGTCGTATGTATATATATATGTATGTGTGTGTATA
>NC_068982.1:47955217-47957426 GCF_001194135.2 Octopus bimaculoides | reverse complement strand
ATATATATATATATATATATATATATATATAGATAGATAGATAGATAGATAGATAGATAGATAGATAGATAGATAGATAGATAGATAGATAGATATGGATATATGCATATATGTATGGCTCATTGGTTAAAGTGTCAGGCTCAAAATCTTGAGGTAGTGAGTTCGATTCCTGGACCAGAATGTGTGTTGTGTTCTTGAACAAGACACTTTATTTCACATTGCTCCAGTTCACTTAGCTGGAGAAATGAGTTGTGACGTCACTGGTGCCAAGCTGTATCAGCCTTTGCTTTTCCTTTGGATTTGGATTTGGATAACATCAGTGGCATGGAGAGGAGAGGCTTGCATTCACGGGTGACTGCTAGTCTTCCATAAACAACCTTACCTAGACTTGTGCTTCAGAAGGGAACTTTCTAGGTGCAATCCCATGGTCATTCTATCTATCTATCTGTCTATCTATCTATCTATCTATCTATGAATGTATGTATGTATATGCATGTATGTATGTCTTTATGTATGTATGTATGTATGTATGTATGTATGTGTGTATGTGTGTATGTATGTCTGTAATGGGTCATCCCATAAATAATACGTTTTTTATATTTCTTTTATTTTTCAAAATTAAAATAAACTAAGTTCTTTTTTAATCTAAAATGTACTTCATTTTCTACAATGCCCTTCCATCTGTCTGGTAGACTTGTAAGGCCCCTCTTCCAAAATTCACTTGTCCGTGACGAAAAATACTCCTCCAGTACAGTTCTGACCTCATCTACAGAATTCAAGTTTTTCCCATCCAAATGATTTTGAAGATTGTAGTATAAAAGATAATCAGATGGGACAATGTCCAGCGAATATGGTGAGTGGGGCATCGTTTACCTTTTTAACTGCTCCAAGCTTTGGAATGTCATCCTCACTGTATGTGGCCGAGCATTATTCTAATGGAAGAACACTTTTTGTCTTGAAACCAAAGATGGTCGTTTTTCTTCTAGTGTTGACTTAAGTCACTCAAGCTGCTCGCAGTAGATCTCTTTTGTTATCGTTTGGTTTGGGTTTAAAAGTTCGAAGTGGATTAAACCTTTCATATCCCACCAAAGAGATAACAACACCTTAAGTGGGTGAAGACTTTCTTCAGCGTGGTATGCAGATGTTTCTCCTTTCCCTATCACTGTCTTCGGCACTTGACATTTTTATAGGGAGCCCATTTCTCATCACTAGTCACTATTCAGTTCAAAAAAGGGTCATTCATGAAACATGACAGCACATTAGTAAGAAATAAATATTGTCCCTTTTCTTTTATCATTTTTCTTTTTTTTTTTTTTGAGATCTAGTTGACTAAATTTACCAGAATTTACTACTGACATTTAGTGGGTGAATGATGGATCTTTCAGAATGGAATTTGACCGCTAAAACAAAACTAACCCTTTAGCATTCAGATTACTCTGCCAAATGTAGTGCTTTTTGAATTAATCATGCATTATCTCATAGCTTGAAGATTTCAATGATGTGATTGTTTATTTTTAGAATGACATTGTAGGGTAGGTGTGAGAGCCAGATCTAGATGGTTTGAACATAGCACAGGTAGAATATCTGGGCTGGCTGTGACTGGTTTTAATACAAAGTATCATTTTACTGACAAAAATGAGACAGGTACACTGATGGAATTTATAAAGCACATATTTATCACTTACTGTTCTTTAATTCAGGAGACTGGCAGGGACTGGCAGATATTTTTTCATGTAATTAGAAATGTCATCAACAGCCACTTATCTAAATACATGGTTTAGGCTTGTTTCTCTTTCCTATTTTAAATTGTAATATTGATTATCGCTTAACATTTAGTTAGTTCATCTGAAGCATATCACTTTTCCAGGATACTAATTCAGGCAGACAATGAAGTATTTCACAATCTTTTGCATATGTTTTTGAAAATATTTGTGAATATGTATGCAACCAAAAGTCTCTTGATTAATCACAAAACAGCTCTCGGTTTTGGTTGGAATTTTTAAGATATGCTAGAGATAAGAAAGAGAAACAGAACTAATATGTAAATTAGCAGGCAAAAGAATAAATTATAACACTTCCTTTAACAAAACCATGGAAATTTATTATGACTAAAACACTGAAAATAGATTAGAAATGAAGCTCGAGTTGTCAAGATTTTGAAGATAGAGAGAGAAGTTTGTAATTGTTAGAGATAATTAAAGTCTGATAA
>NC_068982.1:47947717-47950217 GCF_001194135.2 Octopus bimaculoides | reverse complement strand
TCAGGTCTTCACAAGCACGGCATGTTACCCAGTGATTGAAGGGTACTTTTAAATGGACCAGTTATGCGACACTGACATCAGCTACAGCTATGATCTCACTTGGCTTGCCTAGTCTTCTGGTAAATAAATATTGGATGAATATGTATTACAAGAAAGAATATAAGTGGTGAATTAGCAGACGCATTAAAGAATCAGACAAAATATCATATATTTATTCTTGCTTCCTGTAATCTGAATTCAGTTCCTGCCAAGGTCGACTTTGCCATTCATCCTTTTTAGGTTAATAAACAAAACACCAGTATAGAGTAGTAGATTCTTGGAATCTTTAGAGTATCAGACAAGAAGCTTTGCAATATTTATTGAATTCTTTATATTCCAAAATCTGACTCCCACTGTGGTCTACTTGGAGCATAAACTGAAAAATATTTTGTTGTCCAGTTTAATACAGCTACTCGCCACCTAACCTTGGTAGCTTTAGCAGATCTCATTTGATAGCAATCATTCAAGGCAGGTTTGCAATCTGAGGGTATCTTCTTTCCTCTCACCCAACAGCTTCAGTGGCCTTGAGGTTTGTCCTTCCTTTTGACTAAATGTAAAATGAAATTCATCATCAAGGGGCTGAGAAGATCACAAGCACTGGCCCTTCCACCAGACCCACCAAGTAAAACAAAAATTATTGAATGCACGATGTTTTTAAAATCATTATGATAATTTTATATGATAATTATGGGTGGGGGGAGACAACCAGGCTGTTCTTTTTACTCTTTTACATGTTTCAGTCATTTGACTACAGTCATGCTGGAGCACCACATTGAAGGGTTTTAGCTGAAGAAATTGACCCCAGTACTTATTCTTTGTAAGCCTAGTACTTATACTATCAGCCTCTTTTGCTGAACCACTAAGTGACGGGGACATAAACACACCAACATCGGTTGTCAAGTGATGGTGGGGGGACAAACACAGACACAAAGACACACATGCATAAATACATATACATTTATATGACGGGCTTCTTTCAGTTTCCATCTACCAGATCCACTCCCAAGGCTTTGGTCAGCCTGAGGCTATAGTAGAAGACACTTGCCCAAGGTGCCACAGAGTGGGACTGAACCCAGAACCACGTGGTAGGGGAGCAAACTTCTTACTACACAGCCATGCCTGTGCCTATGTATAGAAAGGTTTTACTATTTTCCTTATAACTGTATTTATTGCTGTCAGTTTCTTCAACCTCAGTGTAAGGAGATTTTAAAACCAATTTCCAGTGTTCTGAGAGTTACTCCATAAATTATTCAACTGATTAACATTGGGAAACCTAATGAGAGAATTGCAGAGAAATAGCAACTCAACTTGCTGAACATAACAACGTATCTTGTTTCACATAAGTGCAACTGAGGACAGTCATAACTAAATATGATAATTAGATGAGTTCAAAAGTAGCTGAATATAATATGATGAACGATTGCAACAATTGCTAAACACAATATCATCAAGAAAACAATGGTTAAACACTAAAACATCAAAATAACGACAGACAAATACAACATAATCAACAAGACACTATTTGAACAGAACAACAGATAAGCACATTCTGATCAAGGCTGAAAAGTTTGATTAATGCAATAATTGATGGACATAACTTGACCAATAAAACTTTAAATGAGCACAAAAGGTTTACTGAAACAATAACTGAATACAATATTGTATAGACAGTGATAGCTGAACACAAAGGAATGCATACACACACACATGTGTGCACACACATCATCATCAGCAGCAACATCATCATTATCATTGTTGTCGTCGTATTCGTCATCATCATCATCATCATCATGATTTAAAGTCCATTTTCCATGCTGGCATGAGTTGGCTGGTTTGAGCGAATCCAGCAAACCAAAGGATGGTGCCAAGCCCAAGTGTCAGCTTTGGCATAGTTTATTAAAGTGACAAAGAAATAAGAAATTATGTCATAAACTTCATTAGCTTTCAGCTGTTTCTGCAACATAGACACAATGCACTCATAGTAAAATGCTTGTGTATCACCCTATAGCTTCATCAGAGCTTCAAAAATGAAGTACCATTTATTTTTGAAGCTCTGATGAAGCTATAGGTTGATGCACAAGCATTCACCTATGAGTGCATTGCATCTTAAAGCAGAAACAGCTAACATAATTTCTAATTCCTTTGTCATTTTAGTCTCTTATACATACACACACACTCACACACACACACTCACACACACACACACACACACACGCACACAAAATAATACTGCTCAATACCACAATATAGTAATATAACATGATCAATGCAGTAACAACTGATTGTAATATTGACAAGCACATGAGAAGATTCCTAAATTGACCAACACAACAACAATGGATCACAACAATGACCAACACAATTGCTGAAAACAAAACCAAAACAATGAAATTGTCGTGAATAACAACAATTACTCTTTTACTCTTTTACTTGTTTCAGTCATTTGAGTGTGGCCATGCTG
>NC_068982.1:47946293-47947035 GCF_001194135.2 Octopus bimaculoides | reverse complement strand
TTGCATTATGTTCAAAGTAGCTTCTGGAATGTGGTGAATTGCTGCAGTCTGTTGCTGTCATTTTAAACCGGTTGCTGTCTTTCCCCAGCAAACTCTCTTCTTTGGAGGCATAATCTATGTATATATTAAACAGAACAACAAAAGTTATAATAGATGGCAGGGTCGGTACTTTTCACATATCTGTAATTTTTCAGATTAACACCCGCACGGTTACCCAACCCTAATCCTGAACCTAATCCTAACACTAACCCTAACCCTAAAACCCTAACCCTGACCCTAAAACCGTATCCGTAACACTAATCCTAACCCTAACCATAACCCTAAACCCTAACCCTGACCCTAAAACCCTAACCATAACACCCTAGTGAAAATCGTGGTATATTTACAAAATATTGACAAACATGAGTTATATTTTATTGAATGATTGTGTACTTGCACGTGTATGTGTTTGAGAGAGCGAGAGAGGAAGAGGTAGAGAGAGGGGGAGAAAGGAATAGAGGTAGTTAAAAGTTTTCTTATGACGGCTTCTCTTTATTGCCTATTACTTCATTAGAAATCTAAGGATGCACATAAGCACATAATAGAGAAAAATGAAACAAATATGGACGACTTGCTCCGAAACACCACCGAGTGGGGAACACTTCTCAAAAATAACCTGCAGTTGTTTCCTTCAAAATTCCTACATGCTTGAAATGTATATACATCAAGGTATATTTGTAGAAAATTTCATGAAAAAATATTC
>NC_068982.1:47941534-47945508 GCF_001194135.2 Octopus bimaculoides | reverse complement strand
ATACACATATATACGATGGGCTTTTTTTCAGTTTTTGTCTACCAAATCCACTCACAAGGCTTTGGTCAGCCCAAGGCTATAGTAGAAGACACTCGCCCAAGGTGCCATGCAGTAGGACTGAACCCGAAACCATGTGGTTGGTAAGCAAGCTACTTACCACATAGCCACTCCTGCGCCTATAGCAAGCTACTTACCACACAGCTACTCCTGCAGAAAAAAGAAACAAAAAGGATTCTAAAAAGCACCCATGCCAGTGGCACATAAAGGCACCTGTACCTGTGCTGTGTAAAAGCACCCAGTACATTCTGTGAAATGGTTGGTGTTAGGAAGGGCATCTAACCGTAAAAACCATAACAAAACAGACATGGAGTCCAGGCAGCTCTTCAACTGGCCAGCTCCTCTCAAACCAGGAGGGAAAACAGATGTCTGATGATGATGATGATGACAAAAATGGGGACGAGGAGGAGGAGGAGTTGGAGGAAAATATATTTGTAATTAATTAAAGCACAAAATAGCTGCCATTTGCCAAAACATATCTTTGAGAATTTTACAATTTATGGAAGAAAACATGATTACTGTCTGACATTAGTGTAAATAAAGCAATGAAAGAAATAGTAAGAAAATTGGGGTAGGGTGGGAGAATGTTAAAGAGAGAGAGAGTTGGGTAGGAGGAATATATTCTTTTAGAGAGGAAAACAGGAAAATATTTCAATATTTCGATTTCCATGAAAAGGATAAAAAAAAAAACCAGCGAAAAATAGGAAATAAAAATATAAAGTTTTAAAAAATCCAGTTCCATTTCTTGGGGAAAAATAACGATATAAAACAAAACTAATATCAAAGGGAACCATTACGTGATGCCTAAAAATGGAAAAACCAACAGATATGATAAATTTATATAGTGTGTGTGTGTGTGTGTGTGTGTGTGTGTGTGTGTGTGTGTGTGTGTGTGTGTGTGTGTGTGTGTGTGTGTGTGTGTGTGTGTGTGTGTGTAGATAGATACATACATACATACATACATACATAGACAGACAGGCTGGCAGACAGACAGACAAGCAGACAGAAAGACAGACAGATATATATATACACATACATATGGGCACACATGCACAGCCACCACACACTGACGTGAACGAAATCATATATAGATAGATATATCCGTTAGTAGTGAGTTATTACTGGAGTTATTAGGAATGATGTCGAAGGCTATAAATGCTGTAAGTTTTTATATCAGGTTTTATGTATTAGTGAGTGATGGTTTAGTCTACATTAATGTAAATGATTTGATTGATGAAATCAGATATTACAATACACTACCAGAATCCAATTTGGGTGGCTATAGATGAATGTCAGAGGTGATATTACAGGGTGTTTGGGCTAAATTTCACAGTTTGCATAAAAAGAAAAGAAAACACAATATTGTTATATTTTGGGATAGTCATTTTCTTTTTTGGTGGAGTGGCTGGCATTAGGAAGGGCATCCAGCTGTAGAAACGAAGCCAAATCAGACTGGAACTTGGTGCAGCTTTCTGGCTTATCAACTCCAGTCAAACCATCTAACCCAGTGGTTCTCAACCAGAATCCATATGGCCCCTGAGTGTCCATATAAGATTGTTGGGCTTCCATGTAACAAAATAGTAAATTAGGGACCCACAATAAAATTTGAAGGAACCCTGAAAAAAATTTTGCTTTAGTTGTATGTCTTGGTATGTATTGCAAGAAACATTTAGGTTTCTTTCTCCAATGTTTTACATAGTTCTACTTACACAGGTTAATGTGTGGAAAACAAAATAGAAATTTTAAAAGACATTTCTATAAAACTAGTTTTTAAACATCGAATGGCTGTGGGGGTCCACCAAGAGGTACATAAATAAAAAATGTTTGAGAACCCCTGGCCTAACTCATGCCAGCATGGAGAGTGGACATTAAATGATGATGATGATGAATATTATAATCTGCAATGCTGTTATACTAAAGAATGCTAACATGTTCTAATGTCAGCAGAGCATTGATATCACTAATGTAATATCAGTAACAGAGTTCAGCATTTTCTGTGTATAAAGACAATAGGTAATGTGTTGTACAATATCACTGTGTACAGTTATTGCTTATGCACTGTTGTGGTGGTCAACTGTTATTATTTCAAGCATCATGCTGTGACGGGTTATTGTTGAATTTAATCATGTTGATATATTATAATGATGTGTTCAGCTATTGTTGTACACATTATGATGTGTTTGGTCATTGTGCTTAGTTATTGTTGTGTATAATATATAATACTTTCAGGAATTGCCGCAGATATCATGTTGTGCGCAACTATTGTTGTATATATGATGATGATGATCATTACCACCACGACAATGTTCAGGTCGTTGTCACCGTCATTGACATTTTCATCATCGTCGCCGTCCTCCTCCTCCTCCTCCTCCTCCCCCCTCATCATCATCATCATCATCATCACCGCCATTATTTTACATCCACGTTCCATGTTAGCATGGGTTTGATGAGTTGTTACAGTCAGAGACAGTTCTTGTTTGGAGTTACTTTCTCCTTAGAAGAGTCAAAAGACTACACCTTACATGCATGCACATGTGAATATATGTGCATGTGTGTGTATGTGTGTGTGTGTGAGTGTGCATTATAACTGCCATCTCTGATGAGCGCAGGGTTACATAATTGGATGTTACCTAACAAACCATTGAACTCCTAATGCAAAACCAATTGGTAAGATCGGCCATAATGGATATATGATACTGTACACTTCGATTAATATACATCTATATATATATATATATATATATATATTCTTTTATTCTTTTACTTGTTTCAGTCATTTGACTGCGGCCATGCTGGAGCACCGCCTTTAGTCGAATCAAATCGACCCCAGGACTTATTCTTTGTAAGCCTAGTACTTATTCTATCGGTCTCTTTTTGCCGAACTGCTAAGTTACGGAGACCTAAGCACACCAGCATCGGTTGTCAAGCGATGTTGGGGGGACAAACACAGATACGCAACATATACACACATACACATACATATATACATATATACGACGGGCTTCTTTCAGTTTCCGTCTACCAAATCCACTCACAAGGCTTTGGTCGGCCCGAGGCTATAGTAGAAGACACTTGCCCAAGGTGCCACGCAGTGGGACTGAACCCGGAACCATGTGGTTCGTAAGCAAGCTACTTACCACACAGCCACTCCTACGTCTATATATATAAATTTAAATAATAAGGGTGAAAAATTGAATATTAATTTGATTAATATCAATTTAAAACCAGTGGTCTAGCAAATTGAAAAATCTGAAGATTCAGAAAAATTATATTACATACATTTAAGAGGGATGACCATGAAGTGGACATCTCTTTTGCTAGAAGAAGACCAATCTTTTCTTAGTGGTCAGACTGTAGGTGGTCTTCTTCTAGCAAAAGAGATGTCCACTTAGTGGTCATCCCTCTTATATGTATGTATCTATATATATATATGACAGGTTTCTTGTCTCTCAAAGCTTTGGTCAGTCTGAAATAGTAGTAAAAGAAACTTGTCCAAAGTGCCATGCAATAAGACTGAACTCAAAACCACACGGTCAGGAAGCAACGTTCTTAATTACATAAACATGCCTATCTCATATTGTGTTGTATTATTTGTTGTGTGTATCATGAAATGTGCACCTATTGTTTTAGGCTATGGAGTTTGTGAGCAGCGTTTAGAAACATAATGTATTTTACCTTATATTTGCAACTATTAGTCCCAACAGTGGAATCAAAATATGTTTGCGTGCGTGTGTGTGTGTGTGTGTGTGTGTGTGCATGCATGTGTGCATGATTGTAAGGATGGTGTACAGATTACACACACACACACACACACACACACACATACAAAGACAAGCACACACACACGCACACATATATATATACATGCATATACATGCATATATATGTATATATATGTGTGTGTGTGTATATATATA
>NC_068982.1:47940319-47941442 GCF_001194135.2 Octopus bimaculoides | reverse complement strand
TATATATATATGTATGTATGTATATATGTATATGCATGTGTATATGTGTGCATATATATGTGTGCATGTGTATATAGACACACACCACAACATACCCACATTTGCTTCCATTTATGTATATATATGTATATATATATTTGCATACATATGTGCATTTATACATACATACACACACATACACATATTGTAAAGATTATTATTGAGAAAAAAAAACATACATTGTATTATTATTATTATGTATATATTCTTTTTCTACATTTGATATTTTTGTGTTAGTTTTCTTTATTGGCAAGATCAGAAAACATTTTTGTTCTCTCATCATATATCTTTGCATAATTTTTGTTTACTTGTTTTGTTTTTTTTTTTGTTTTTCCTCTCAATATTCCAGTCTTGTCTATCTTGGTTCTATCAATAACTCAGTCCCAAACTTTCAGTTATTTCATTATTGACTAGCTATAGACTTTGCTGAAGGATATCCATGCTTACTGGCAAAATTGTGCTTTGGAAAAAAATTGATAAACATGAGCATTTCATGAACTAAGTAAATACTCATCGACCCACATGAAAACGAGTGATTTAGAAAAACTTTCGAAAATTTTTATTGGTGCATAGTTTTATCTTTTATAAATGTGTGTCTGTTTGATAAACTACTGGTAGATATTTTCTTTCTTTCTGCTGTTTCTTATGTGAACGCTACATTATCTGTGTTTAAGGATGTATACTTTTATAAAAATAAGAAACCATAGAACATTTTGTGCTACATTTGCTGTTCGAGAGATATGTGACGGTCAATGTCCTGTTTATGTCAAGTATAAGGTTAACATTAAAGTATCTATTTAAAATGATGTAATATAACAGTTAACGTCTGAGCAAATTCAATCTATGATTTGGTTTTTGAATCCTAGTTGTGAATTGTTTTAGCTTTTGTTGTTGTTGTTGTTGTTGTTGCTGTTACAGGTGTGGGTGGGGCTGTTTGGTAAGAAGTTTGCTTCCCAACTACATGGTTCCAAGTTCCGTCCCACTATGTAACATCTTGAACAAATGTCTTCTACTGTAGAACCATGGCAACCAAAGCTTTGTGAGTGAATTTGATAAATAGAAACTGAAGGAAGCCTGTTTATAT
>NC_068982.1:47937265-47939775 GCF_001194135.2 Octopus bimaculoides | reverse complement strand
ACACACACACACACACACACACACACACACACACACACACACACACACACACACACACACACAGAGATAAATAAATATATGCAGTGAGTTTCTTTCAATTTCCACTCACAAGGCTTTGGTAGGCCTGAAGTTACAGTAGAAGACAGCTGCCCAAGGTACCATGTAGTGGGACTGAACCCAGAACCATGTAGTTGGGAAGCAAACTTCTTAACACCTGCAAAGAAATTTGTTTTATTATTTAGTCGGAGAGCAAAAAAGTATATTTACCATTCCATTTTCTCAAATGAATTGCTTTAAGTTTATCTCTGCTGTTTTAATTTAATATTTAATCTTTATAAGATAATATAGCATCATCAATCACTTAGTGCCAAAGCGATTAGATTATTTCACTAATGTTCACAACAGCAAAGGTGTCCTATTCAGGGTCTCTGGGAGTGGAGAAAAGAAGTAATGAATCTTCAAACAGGAGACCTTGTCTGAATACTCATAACAGTGTGAACTCTGTTAAAGGCACCAAAGGGCTAGTTAATGAAGGTAAAACAGATGACAGATCAAATCTACCATGCAAGGACTTAGAGTACAAATAGCAGGAGTAAACAGCACAAGATACCTCCCTCTAACACTAAAAATTCTGCCAAAGTGTGGCCTTGGGGTCAGTCCCAAAGCATCGCACCCTGGGCAAATGTCTTCTGCTATAGCCCTGGATCAACCTAAGCTTTGTGAGTAGATTTGATAGACAGAAGCTGAAAGAAGCTTATCTTGTATATATATTTACATGCATGTGTGTCATCATGTTTGATAACCAATGTTGGTTTATTTACATCCCCATAACTTAGTGGTTCAACAAAATAAAATCAGTAAAATAATAAGTGCTAGAGTCAATTTGTTTACCTAAACCCTTGAAGGTAGTGCCCCAGTATGGCCGTAGTCCAATGACTGAAACAGATAAAGGATAAGAGATAATCCTTTGCCCTGGGCTGGTACTTTATTTTACTGAGCCCACAAAAATGAAAGACCCTCACAGAGTTTGAACTCATTATGAGGAAAGCTAGAATAAATGCTGCAAGGCATCTTATCCAACATGTTAACTGCTCTGCTAGTTAGCCATCTTAACCATTATAAGCACTAATTTGAGATAAAAAAGTGAAACACCATAAATATAGCTTCATTGGATGACCTTGTTCCTCGTCACATGACAGAGTGCTTACTGTTCCATCTCTTCAAAATAGATTCTGTAATATGATTTTGCTTTTTCATTCATGGAATTAGTTCTTGTCACAAACACCAAATTACATTTCAATGGGACACCTTTGCTTTTGTGAACATTAGTGAAATAATCTAATCCATTTGGCACTAAGTGATTGATGATGATATTTTATCTTATGAAGATTAAACAATAAATTTAAACAGCAGAAATAAACTTATAGGAATTCATTTGAGAAAATGGAATGGTAAATATACTTTACTGTAATTGTAATATATTATAGCTGCCCAGCAAGAATTGATCTGTGATTCAAATCCTCTCATCTCTGACTCAAATTGGTTATTATAATGTCCAATATTATTTTGAACAGATGTTGTGATAATGCCCTCTTGAGAGGGCATTGTAAGCTCGCATACACCAAGGGGGAATTATGAGGCAAGTACTGTGAGTTTAAAGAGATTGGAATTATTCCTGGAAAATTAATATGTAATGCTTTAGCATTTGGCCTGACCAGATTTTACCTCTCAATACTACCCTACAATGTCAATTTAAAAGGTAGCAATCACATCGTTGAAATCTCAAAGCTATTGGATAATGCATGATTAATTTGAAACAATGTGAATAAATAAAGCATTACATTTGAAAGAGTAATTCGAATGTCAAAGGGGTAAAACCAGCCACAACATTTCTGTGTTTAGAAAGAAACAAAAACTTGAATAAGAAATACAATAGAGAGGGGGAGGGGCAGAGGGGATGGGAAGAGGAGAGGGGATGGGAAGAGGAGAGGGGATGGGAAGAGGAGAGGGGATGGGAAGAGGAGAGGGGAGAGTGAGAACATGAGTGTGTATGTACATAAATACATATGTGTCCATGCACACAAATATATATAGATGTGTGTATTTGTGTATGCATGAGGGTAGAAAATTAGGTATGTGCATATATATAAAATTATAGGTGAGAGAGAGAGAGAGAGAGAGAGAGAAAGAGATAGTCAGACTGAAATAAAGAGAGAAAGAGAGAGAGGGAGAGAGAAAGAGACAGTCAGATTGAAATAAAGAGAGAAAGAGAGAGAGAGAGAGAGAGAGAGAGAGAGAGAGAGAGAGAGAGATTGCATCAGCTTAATGGTGGACTGATTATAGCAGCTTTTTGGGCAACGAGAATTTGCAAACCAAGCAGTACTCTTACAGGGTTCTGTAATTAATGAATTTTTTTTTTTACTACATGTGTGGCTGTGTGGTAAGAAGCTTGCTTCCCAATCACAAGGTTCTGGGTTCAGTCCAACTGCGTGGCATCTTCTGCTATGGCT
>NC_068982.1:47925072-47937255 GCF_001194135.2 Octopus bimaculoides | reverse complement strand
TGTGTGTGTGTGTGTGTGTGTGTGTGTGTGTGTGTGTGTGTGTGTGTGTGTGTGTGTGTCTGTGTTTATTACCCCACCATCGCTTGACATCCAATGTTGGTGTGTTTACGTACCCGTAACTGAGTGGTTTAGCAAAAAGAGACTGATAGAATAAGTACTAGGCTGACAAAGAATTAGTCCTGAGGTTGATTTGTTCGACTAGAAGGCAGTGCTCCAGCATGGCCACAATCAAATGACTGAAACAAGTAAAAGAATATAGCTATATAAAGTATGTGTGCACACATTTAAATAATTCCTTTGTAACATGTTGTCTATGAATAAATAGGCAACTCAGGGAAACAGAGGTAAATTATTATTATTATTACTTGTCCATGCTATGAAATGACTGGCATTGGGAAGGGCATATGGCCATAAAAACCATGAGAAGACAGTATAGCTTTTAGCAGTTTTCTGACTTACCAGCTCCTGTCAAACTATTCAACCCATGCTAATATGGAACACAGGCATTAAATGATGATGATGACAACTAGTATTGTTGCTGCTACTGATGCTGCTACTGCTGTTATTACTACTGTTGTTGCTGCAACAACAACAATAAAAAAAAAGCTGAATCATCTAGATATGTTTATCAAAGTCATTTATAAAAATCTATAATGCTGTCTATACATAATGCTAGGGGGATTTGAATGGGTTAACAGAACCTACATAACTGAACATTTCCTAGACTGATTTTCTTCTGAAGATGGGCTTTGTGCCTGAAATACAAAGGTTTTTTTTTTATTAAACTTTCCGTATTGTCAGAAGCTTTTTATTTTCTCTTTTTACCTTCTTTGATGTTACAATGCTTCAAGCAAACTACAACACTCATAAAAATCTATGCATTTTGTCTCATAGACAATGATGATTTGTCTGATCAAATCATCACTTGAATAGAATTGAGAAACTATCGAAGTACAAAAGTCTTAAATGCCAAATAAGCAAGATGTAAGGTTTGAAAGAAAAACAGTACCAAAAATAACTGGTGCACTAGATATTACGGAGAGTGTGAAAACATAAGAAACATTAGAGCAAAAGTTTGAATACCTTGGTGCCTATATCTCATTCTAGTTTAGAATTATGAACAGATAGATATTTAATGTATGACTATTAATAAGGTTGGTAATTTTAGCTGCATCTTGTATTATTGTGGTGTGGCTGTGTTGTAAGACATTTTGCTTCCCAACCACATGGTTCCAGGTTCAGTCCCACTACATGACACCTTGGATAAGTGCCTTCTACTATAGCTTCAGGCTGACCAAAGCCTTGCAAGTGGATTTGGTAGAGAGAAACTGTAAGAAGCCCAACATTTGTGGTTGGGGGGTGCGTGCACATGTGTGTGTGTCCCATCACTGCTTCACAACTGGTGTTAGTGTATTTGCATCTCTGTGACTTTGTAGTTTACCAAAAGAGACTGACAGAATAAGTACCAGACACAAAAAAAGAAAAAAATGATTACTGGGGTCAATTCATTCGACTAAAAATTCTTCAAGGCAGTGCCCCAGCATGACCACAGTCTAATGACTGAAACAAAAAAAAAGAAAATCATCAATGATCCTCAAAGAACCCTGCAATGAGTGAATGTAGGATGTACTTAAAATTCTGTTTTCCCCCCTCATTGCTGTTGCATCACTGATACATACACTATTCCATTTCAGTCTTACCTCCTTAAAAATATATGGTCTTCTTTGCAGAAAATATCTTCACCTGTTGTATGTTGATCTAATAAGCACCAAAGCATTAAGATCTTATGCACACTGCATTCATGTGAATATCTGAGAAAGGAATATTCGAACATCATTCTTTAATGTCGACCAATTTATTCATCTGAATCACAAATTTATTACTTTGATTCTTTCATTAGTTACACAAATTGGTTATTTCTCTTTCCTGCAACTTTTTTTTTTTTTTTTCGCATTCTATATCATTTAACAGTGAAATTTTCCTTATTTTATTTACATTGATTATTCCACGGATAATTTCTGTAATTTTACGTGCTGCTGGGCATTACAAATTTTTGCTAATTGTATATGGCTCTTGAGTTTTTGTGACAAAATATTAAGCTTCATATGATGTTTTACAGTACGTTTTCTTGAACTGATATTTGTGTTTTTAAAAAAAAAACACTATTTATGTATTTCAAAAGATTTTAATGATGATAAAGATTTGCCTGGAGAGGAAGCATATCCAGTATCAAGATAGCTTTCTAATTTCACAGGCTTCATGCAATCATTCACCAAATATTCATCACAAATTAGGTAGACTTGCTGGTGCTTTGTATACCTAGGAGCAAAAGTAAATTCATATTAAAAGACAAAAAAAAGTATTGAGCTACTTATTCATGTTACTGCATCCAGATTCTTTAGAAACTATTAGTTCAGCAATGTTTTCTTCTGTGTGTTCTTTGATTAAATTTAAGCATTTAAACATAGGCAAATGCATGGCTGTGTGGTTGAGAAGTTTACTTCCCAATCACATAATTTTAAACTCAGACTCACTGCAATTCACTTTGGGCAAATGTCTTCTACTTCCACTGTAGCCCTAAGCCAGCCAAAGCCTTGTGAGCAGATTTGGCAAACTGAAAGACCTCTATGATATGTATGTATGTATGTATAAAAAAAAATCTTGTTCATCCCCTCTTTGTAAGGCCTTAATGGCCAAAATTTTGAAATAATGTATGTATGCATGTATGTAATTTAAGTCCATTTATGTGAAGTGTTTTAGAGTGCACTCATAAAAGCTACTATGCTATTTATTTTGGCTACCATTCATTGTTCTCATCTTCCAGAGTAATTTTATGGAATGGTTATTAGTCTGGTGCCACTATAGCATTGGACGAATATAGTAATAACAAGAACTTTTGGATGGAAATTCATAAATCCTTTAATACATTGCTATGTACATTTCCCCCTTAAAATCCATGGCTTTTACTAATCATATTTGTAATTTCTCATGGATGGGGAATACAATTAATCCATGAGGTCAGTGGAAATATATGTAGCAATGCGTTAAAGGATTTATGAATTTCCATCCAAAAGTTCTTGTTTTATATATATATATATAATGTTTGGAATATAATTATATATGTAATATATAATCCTTATTAATCCTTTGTACTATAGGCACAAAGTCTGAAGGTTTGAGGGAGGAGCAAGTCCTGTGCAAGGACCCAAGTCCTTGCACAGATACTTATTTTATCAACCCTATGAAAGGCAAAGCCAACCTTGCCAACATTTGAACTCAAGACATAAAGACAGATAACATGCTGCTAGGCAACTTGCCTGGCATGTTAATGGTTCTGTCAGCTCACTGCCTTAATAATAACAATAATAATAATAATAATAATAATAATAATAATAATAATAATAATAGTAATAATAATAATAATAATAATAATAATGGTGATGATGATGATGATGATGATGATGATGACGATGATGATGATGATGATGATGATGATGATGATGATGATGATGATGATGACAAGGTAGGTTGGGAGGTCAAGCAGTTGTGGTCAATGAAAAAGGTAGTAATAGTACCAATAATTGTGGGAGCCCTGGGAACAGTGAGTAAAAATCTACACCAAAATCTAATCAGTTTGTGCCAGTCACGAGGCCAGACATTTCTGAAAGTTTCATCTGAATCCATCCTGCAATTCTTGATATATCTTGTCCATGGACAAACAAACAAACAAACAAACAAACATAACTGAAAACAATTATGAAGAGAGTAACTGCCATCCCAGTTGTTGTAGGAACAGTGGTAGCACTAACAACTATGAAAAGTATGTTGAAGAAATCGGAATTGACATGAAGATAGAACATGTTCAAAAGCTGCTTTATTGGGGAAAAACAAGAAATTTGAGATTGGTACTTGGGTGTAGAAAGAGACCCTATGAGACTTTTGACAACAGGTTGCTGTCCACTCTCACAAAATTAACAGGAGCAAATAAAATCGAGAGCTCTGAGAAGTAAAATGGGTAATGATAATAATAACAACAATAATAATAATAATAATAATAATAATAATGATAATAATAATAATAATAATAATAATAATAATAATAATAATAATTCTTTCTATTATAGGCACAAGGCCTGAAATTTGAGGGGAGGGGGCTAGTCGATTACATCAACTCCAGTACTCAATTGGTACTCATTTTATCGACCCCGAAAGAATGAAAGGCAATGTCAACCCCAACGGAATTTGAATGCAGAATATAAAGACAGATGAAATACTGCCAAGCATCTTCTTTTCTGCTCTAGGCACAAGGCCTGAAATTTTGGGGGAGGGGACCAGTCGATTAGATCAACACCAGTAAGCAACTAGTACTTAATTTATCGACCCCGAAAGGACGAAAGGCAAAGTCAACCTTGGTGGAATTTGAACTCGGCATGCTAACGATTTTGCCAGTTCACCGCCACGACAATAATAATAATGACAACACCACAATGATGACGATGATGACAACAATCATTACCTCATATGTAGAGACAAGGTCTCAAATTCTGTTCATCTCAGAAATTGACAAGTACATTACAGATTACGTAATGGACCCCAGAAGGATGAAATGCAAAGTTGGTGTCAGCAGTATTTGATCTCAGGATGTAAAAAAAAAATCAAAACAAATACTGCAAGGCATTTTTGTCTGACATTCTAATGATTCCATCAAACTATTACTCATGAGTAAGACAGCTTCATCAAGGAGCAGGTGCATTAACAAGTAAATTGATGACAGCTTGAGAGATTTAAACAATAAAAGAGATTTTGTGAATGAAACCAGTCTTCTTTCTTTTCCTCTTCAATCTGGTGCTAACACAAAAGTTTTCAAACAGACAAGCAATAACATCCACCAAACATTCAATCGTTAGTGAAATTTTCTGCACACCCCTTTTTTTCTTAATCAAGGAGATAACAAATTAAATTATGCATCCTTATAATTCTTCATTCTTCACCAAGGTGTTTGAGAAATTTAAGAAGTTGGAAGCTATCTTAATTTTATAAAAAGGGTAATTGATTCAATCCATTTTCAATCCTCTCAGACCCCATCACCACTACAGTAGGAATGGTGAGGAGCTTTACTTTATGAAAAACGCTAAGCTATCTCATTTAGTCAATATGGTCACTCTACTAGTTACAGATAAAGTGGTATAGGATGACTAACAACTATTTCCTGTATATGGAGGACTTACAACTGTATAACAAACTGCTGGAATCCCTGCTGTATTGTGTGCATGGATTTAGTAGCAACACTGATTGTGATATTTGGTTAGGAAAATTGCAACGAGTGTAAAATTAATAAACCATCAATGTAATTTTAGAAATAAGAGAATTAGTCTAAACAGTGCTACAAATAAAATTGCAGTTAAAGAACTAAAGAGAATAATAATGTACAAATGTAACAATAAGCAAACTAGTTGCAAAAGAACACTAAAGACACATCAGATGAATATTTAAAACTGAAATGAATACCAAAAATAAGGTAATAGATATCAATTTTCTGGCTTTTCTACTAATAAGTTTCAGATGTAACTTATTAGCTAGAGTCTAAATTAATTAGCAAGACTTGAAATTGAAAATTATGACAGAATTTTGAATATTCCACCCAAAAGATAACAAAGATAGATTATATTTATAAAGTATTCAAGAAAGTAGAGGCCTTTTACAACTAGAAGGTCATGGTTAATTATAACAAAATGGTTGGTTGGCATTCCGTCAGTTATGACGACGAGGGTTCCAGTTGATCCGATCAACGGAACAGCTTGCTCATGAAATTAACATGCAAGTGGCTGAGCACTCCACAGACACGTGTACCCTTAACGTAGTTCTCGAGAAGATTCAGCGTGACACTGAGTGTGACAAGGCTGACCCTTTGAAATACAGGTACAACAGAAACAGGAGGAAAGAATGAGAGAAAGTTTTGGTAAAAGAGTACAGCAGGGTTCGCCACCATCCCCTGCCGGAGCCTCGTGGAGCTTTAGGTGTTTTCGCTCAATAATCACTCACAACGCCAGGTCTGGGAATTGAAACTGCAATCCTACGACCGCGAGTCCGCTGCCCTAACCACTGGGCCATTGTGCCTCCACATAACAAAATACAGTGATGAATAAAAGGAAACTGGGTACGACATTAAACTGCATCTGGAAGTGAGTCTCCAGTTTGGGAGTTCTGGAGTTATGGGAAGCATCTCTTAATTACTACTATTCCCAAGTTCGTTCTGATCCAGAATGGTAGTACCTGTCAGGGTCCCATCTACAATATTTTAAATGATTTCTAAACCAGTCTATTTATTATTACTGAGATTGTTTCTGTTCTCAATCCCTATATTCTGGTTATTTCAATTTTCCAGATTCTTCTATTTTGGATAATTTCTCAAAAATCTATGTATCATCTGTTAGGACACTTCCTTTTCTAGTGGTACTTGACAGCTATATCTAGTTGATTTGCCCTGATCTCCCTGACTGTGTAAAATGTCATAGCCCAGAGTATGGTCACTTAATCATCATCTTAAACATTCTCTGATGCATGTTTATATCATCTCTTTTCTCTCATGATTCCAAGATGTTGGGCTCCTTAGTTTCAGCTCCTTAGCTACAATGAAAGCAATCAATTTAGGAGAAGGAAAACTCCAAAATTAATACCCTCTTCCAACATGCCCTAAGCCAGCATGGAAGGGTATAGCTGATGAAATTAACATGAGATAGGTCCAATAGCAGATTCATATTACAGAGGCAACTATCTCATAGTGGTGCACATTCTGCCATAGTTGGAGATAATGGGAAATGATGATGATAGAGAATATAAACAGTTTACAAAATATGAATGAAGTAAAACAAAAGTGAATACGTAACAAAGGCTAAAGTAACAGACAGCTATAACAAGAACTAAGAATTAATCATTCTTTCTACTATAGATATAAGGCCTGTAAATTTTGTGGAGGGGTCTAGTCAATTACATCAACCCCATTACTTGACCAGTACTGAAAGGATGAAAGGCAAAATTGACCTTGGCAGATTCTGCCAGCTTGTCACCTTATTGAGAAATAATAATTAAAGTAGGATGTTGGTAATAAAATCACATACATTGTCATAAATGATCAAGTCAGAGCAGAGTTGAAATGGAAAAACATTAATACTAGAAGCCCAAGCCTCAAAGGTGGGACTACTAAAAACTATATAATGAAGCAGAGTAGGAAAAGTAGCAGTACAATATGAGAGGACTATGAATAAACAATCGACCATATTGGTTTCGAGAAGATTATCTTAGCCAAACGAAATAAATAAAAGTAGATGACAGAGATGGGGGCAAATAAAAGTGTATGATAGAGTTAGGGGTAAATAAAAGTATATGATAAGGTCGAGGGTATTCATCAGTGGAAGCTATGACAGCATTATAATAAGAATATATGGTTCAAACATATTTATAAAAGGTTTCAGAAGAATTCTTTCTTTATTGCCCACAAGGGTCTAAACACAGAGGGGACAAACAAGGACAGACAAAGGTATTAAGTCGGTTAGATCAACCCCAGTGCATAACTGGTACTTAATTTATCGACCCCGAAAGGGTGAAAGGCAAAGTTGACCTCGGCAGAATTTGAACTCAGAACGTAGCGGCAGACGAAATACCGCTAAGCATTTTACCCGGCATGTTAACGTTTCAGCCAAAGTGTCTATACTCTGAGGTATATATATTTTTATACAGTTCAGACAATGGAAAGTATGCCCAGCATTTTAGAATCTTGAAATAAAACATAAATCAGAGAATATTTAAGAAGATGACAAGGTGACCATACACTGGGGTATGCCATTTTATATGGACAGGGATATCAGGGTAAATCAACTAGATATAGCTGTGAAGGACCACTAGGAAAGGAAGTGCTCTAACAAATGATACATGTGTCTCTAAAGATAATTGAAAGATTATCCAAAATAGAAAAATCTGGAAAATAGAAAAAAAAAACAGAATATAGGGACTGAGAACAGAAACAATCCTTGTAACAAGAGAATAGTTTGCAAATCATTTAAAATGTTGTAGAAAAAATATAACCAAAACACAAGGACTTACAAATATAAACCGCATACAGAAATTATATCAACAGACACTGAAAATATCTTATGTAGAAATCTTTCAATAAAATTAAGAGAATTAAAAAATACATAAACTAACAAGGTTTATATGACTTGGAACATTCCCAGTCTGCCACCAATTGCAACAGACAGCTGCTTCATGACAGTAAAAAACACTTTTGGTATGTAATAATAACAATTATTGGACAGACCATCCAGCCCCAACAATTTTCTCACTGCACAATTGATCAACATGTCTGCTGTTTCATCAACTGCAACAGGTGTTTTGAAGAATTCTGAATCTTAAGCTGACAATTCCAGTAGAATGTCTACTTAGGCACTGAGGTGCACCATTTCTAGTCTGTCACTCCTCACAAAGTTTTACAAAGTGCCACTGAAAATCATACACATCTTCTTGGAATTGGATAGTGCAAGCCTGCAACAGTCTGCCAAAGATTGAATTATAGATTTGCAGCCACACAACATCTCTTCTACACATTCCCATCTAATGGTGATAGCACCTTCATTTTTCAGAACCTGTACCCTAGAATAAATTATGCACCCTTTGTATTTTGTTTTGAGATAGTAATCAAATACCTTTCACATCAGAATCATGTAGTAAATAATACCTTTTCTGTTCAGTTCTAATTGACTAATCCCTTCTCTAATTTTCTACTTTCTGTTGCTACATCTTTACTAAAATAGATAGATTCTGCTCCTGTTTCCCTTTTTAGTAGGACACACAAACTCTTGTTAATAATTCTGACCTTCAATCCTTGCATAATTAATATTCTGAACCCTGAAATCTTTGTACTTTGGGAAAGATGCATTCAGTTTCTAATACAAAGGACCCTGTTTTTTTAAATTTTATCTCAGTTGGCTATACACTAAGAATTTATGTTCTGTGAAGCTAATTCTTAAGCAATGGACAACTTACTTTGTTCTTTATCAATTAACCTAATGAAAACTATGCTTCAGTATGACCTGGATTACCCATTACAGTTTATCTGGATTCACATTATTGTAGCCCAGAAATCCAGACAATATCTCTCAGCGAGCTGGAAAAACTTGAGTAGATTTACAGAACGTTTACACTTGTTTTCTTATCAGTTACCCTGACACAATCTTTGCATGTGTCTAAGATGATATTCTAGTCACCCTCTAATATAAATGACTGAGATGTCCCAAAACTAGACTGTACATCACTAGAGAAATTTAAGCTTCCAGTTCCTGTTGGGGCATAAATAGCTCCACTCTAAAAATATCACCACCTCAACTGCTGCTCATGTCTAGAACCATTAACTTTTCGTTCATGTCTACGAAGATCATATTTTACGTCTTCTAAGTCCATGCCTTTTCAAAACAGCACTATCACACCACTTGAGCAATGCTAACCAAAATAAATAGAGAGCCTTGAATTGATTGACCAGAGAGAGAATGAATGAATACAGCTCAGAAATTCTGGCCTCAATAGTAGTCACCACATCTGAACTCAATGAACTAATATCAGTTAAACAGATGCCCCCTGCTTCCACACCAATCCAGACCACATGCATTTAATCATTCCACACCTAACTGTGACATGTTGGCTTGCAAAAGTGTGGGAAAAGCCATCTACTTTGTTTTAAGTGTTAAGTAATCTGAAAGCCTGGTATTGTTTGTCTTGGTGAATACTCAAAATGTTCTTCAAACATCTTCAACCTCAAAAATGATTTCTTATAGAGACACAAGACCAGAAATTTTGGAGAAGGAGAACAGCTGAAATTATGCTGATTTCCAGTAGTTCACTGGTACTTATTGGCCTTGTGCCTATAAAAGAGATGATTATTACTATTATCACTAGTAGCAGCAGCAGCAGTATTGATGATGATGATGTTGATGATGATGATGATGATGATGATGATGATGATGATGATGGTGGTATGAGGACAGCTTTATTTAAATGATAGTTAAGTATCTCTTAATTATCATGTCATTTCAATAAAGAAACCAGTATGGTGCAGTATATTTTGAAGAGGATAAATGAGATTATTTCAATCATACACAATTAGATAGATAATTAATTAGAAGCAATAATCACAGAAACAATCAATATGGAAACAAATTAAAAAAAAAATCTCAGCCAGATTGAAAAGGAAATCAGAATTTTAAATGAAATAAATGGACAAAAGCAAACGAAAGATATAAACAACAGCCTCTGGATAGTGACTATGAGCTGTTTACTTAAATGATTTAATAAAAATAGTAAATCTTTCTTATATATGTAACCTAGTTTATTCTTAAGTTAGAGCCAATTATAACATACTAATTGTAACAAACATCATCTAATGAACATTATTCTTTCATCCTACTCAGTCCAGACGAGCAGATGCACGAGAACAGCAGCAGTTGCATCAATAATCATTGTAGCTCCTGCCCGACTCTCTTCTGAAGATATTGTGCAGTGTTTGCATGCCAGCAATAACTCTTGCAGTAGAACACTAGTTATTGCACTTTGACTGAATCCACCATGCCTTCCTTTGTTGTGGCCATCGTCAGAATTTGCTGGCATGCAAAATCATACAGAACACAGGCGCCATCTATTGTCTTCATCACTGCTGACATCACTGCCATTGCTGTCGTCGTCATTGTTGTTGTCATCATCGTCATCATTGTCATTGTCATCAATGTCATCATTGTTATTGTTATTATCATCGTCATCATCATCTTCATTCTAATCATCATCATTGTCGTCGTCATTAGCATCGCCATCATCATCATTCTAATCATCACTGTCATCATCATCATCATCATCATCATCATCATCATCATCATCATCATCATCATCATTGTCATCACCATTTTTACATCCAATGTTTTCATACAAGCATATGTTGGATAAGACTTCTTGAAGCAATATTGCATGACTAAATGTTCTTCTTGATTCCAACTTCTCCTTGTTTTCAACTACTGTATGTAAAAAGTCTACATATTAGTTCAAACCCTGGACTTGATGTTTTTTTTTTTTTCAATTAGAAAATTCTTTGCAAATGACAACTGATGGATTTTCAAATGATGACATCACCACATATCTGACCAATCAGATTTGTTCTATAGTGAGTGAGTAAAAAGTTAAAAATGCTGTCAGTCCTAATACTAGCATGTTCCCTGCTTTTGCAGTAATATTCTTGCTTTCCGGAGAACACACATATTATTACTATGAACAGAACTTTCTGATATTGCTCATGTTTTTCATTGGACCATCATGTCCAATACAAATTTTTCACAATAAGTGTATGGTGAATCAAAAGTGAACAACTACTCTTTTCATTCAAGTGATTTTCCATTCATTCTATTCATCTTATTGTTAAAGGTATTTCATTTATTATATTTCACGACTTTTCACATGATGAACAGTTGAGCTTCAGGACATACACACACATTATTACTACTTGTCAATACCAAGACATTCAGAAATAAACACACGAATGCATGCACACAATTTCTTTGTGCATCCTTCCTTTGCATCTAGCCTGTACTAGCATAAGGAAACAAATACTAGCATGAAAATGAACGAACAAATAGTAATAATTAATTCAACATACTTTAACTGAGGCAATATTAGATCCACTGCATGTTATAATTCTGGTGATACAAAACTGGTGAGAAATATATAGAAAGACTGAAAGAATAGAAAAATGTGTTGAGAGATTAGATGAGATTGTAGCATTTAACCATTATTATATTTAACAACATTTGTCCTCTCAGACATATTCAATTCACTGTATTCCTTAAAATACTTGAAGAGAGAGTGTGAAAGCTTTCAATATGAAAAATAAATAAAATAACAAAAATAAAAATAATCAATAATTCTGAATCAAGACTCGAATGTATGATGTTCTTACATGTATCATATGGAAACTTTATATTAGTAAAAGAAAACTTCTAAGGTCCTTCAAAAGGAAGGAATCTCTATATATTTTAAGGCTGCATTGAATAAAATATAATATAAGGTCACATAACTGAATGTTCTATTAATCATATGAAAAAATATTATTATATTTTTTTTTGTCAAAATGTAATTAGAAATATTGTGTTATTT
>NC_068982.1:47922539-47924877 GCF_001194135.2 Octopus bimaculoides | reverse complement strand
ATATATATATATATATAGATAGATAGATAGATAGATAGATAGATAGATACATACAGACATACATACATACATATTTTGTAAACGACCGTGTGAAGGAGAGGTGATAAGCATAGCTCCTTTTGTACATCACACAGTTGATACAATAAATATGAAAAGGATAAATGAGTATAAGTGCCAGAAGGAAAAGAGAGACACAACTGGGGTAGAATGTTTAAGAGAAGATTTTATTGATAGGTTAACATGTGTGTCTGTGTGTGCATCATATAAACATAATAATAGACAGGCCGTCATGTATACATAATATGTATGTGTATGCAAACATGGATGTATACATAATATGTATGTGTGTGCAAACAAGTAGAACCTGCACTTCTTTCTGCTGTTAAAGTTGTTAAATGCCAGGTACTGGTAGAGCAGTGCAGAAACCAGGGGCAGCAAGCATGTTGAAAGATAATAGCAGTGGACTGTTGAGGTTTCATTGGGCATTCATTTTGCAAACCACTGACTGGATTTGGAGTTACTGGTACAGCAAAGAAAAAGGCTATAAATTCCATTACTGAAACTGCAAAGAAGACCACAAAATGGCTTTGAATAAAAAAGGAAGACCAGTAGTTTGCTACCTTTGGGATGCAAGCCAGGACTTTCTCCCTCTAGTTAGGTCAGCTGTGCAAGTGGGGTCTGATATTGAAAGACCCCAAACCCACAGGGATCCCAGAGATACCACTGATGGTGTTTCAGTTTCTATCTACCAAATTTATTTACAAGGCTTTGGTCAGTCCAAGGCTATAGTAGAAAGACATGTACCCAAGGTGCCACACAATGGGACTGAACCTGGTACCATGTGGTTGAGATGCAAACTTCTTACCACACAGCCACACTTGTGCCAAGTTAAATATTTTTAAAATAGTATCTTATTGACCTTATATTTAAAAGTGTTATCACAAAGATAAATAGAAATGGATTTATTTGAAGTGAAATTAAATGAATCCATATTTGATTATAAAAACCTCATGTTTTACATTTCTTAGACAAAAGGTAAGTAACAGTAAGCAAGGAAAATGAAGGTGGTCATGGTGGTAGCAGTCATAGCAGCAACAGCAGGGGCAATGATAATGATGACGATGATGATGATGATGATGATGATGATGATGATGATGATGATGGTGATGATGATGACGACAGTGGTAGTGATGGCAGTGGTAGTGATGGCACGTAAAAGCACCCACTACACTCTCGGAGTGGTTGGTGTTAGGAAGGGCATCCAGCTGTAGAAACTCTGCCAGATCAGATTGGAGCCTGGTGGAGCCTTCTGGCTTGCCAGTCCTCAGTCAAATCGTCCAACCCATGCTAGTATGGAAAGCGGACGTTAAACGATGATGATGACGTAAATGATGATAATGATGAAGGCAACGACAGTGTTGATGACAACAGTGATGACAAGGATGATAACAGTAATGATGATGATGATTATGACGATGGTGCTGATGATGATTACGACTACAACAACATCAGTGATGATGATGATGATGATAACAACAAAGATGACGATAACGACAACGACAACAACAACGATGATGATGATGATGATGATGATGATGGCAATGATGTTGGCGTTGGTGCTAATCAGCGGGCAATTCCCAGTAAATCTTGTAAGCTAGTAACCTATTTCTTTTGTCTCCAAAACAAAAGGAAACCAAGAAACGATTATCCTTCGAAATCCAAAAAGCAGTAAACTAAAACATTTTAGATCTATTTCTACTAAACAACTACAGCATTTTTTGTGGGTATTTTGTCTTTTTTTTTTATTTTTAGTTTATTTATTTTTTTTTTTATGCTTCAACAAAGTACATTTTAGATTGACAAAAGTATGGATATGTGAACTTTTGTCAAGATAATCATTTGTCTGTTCAGCAAATACAATATTTTATTAGATTTGTCAGATCTTCTGCAATAATTGATTATGTGCCAAATCTGATTAAATTGTCAAGAACTTTTCCCCAAGAATATTTTGATAACAGTTCCAAATAAATGGTATTTTCTTGTGAACATGTTGAGATTTAAGCATTTTGAGAAAGATAAGTAGACGCAAAAATAAAATAGCAATAATGATAATAATAATAATAATAATAATAATAATAATAATAATAATAATGATAATAATAATAATAATAATAATAATGATAATGAATCTCTTTCTTATTGTTTTCACTTGAAATTTTAAATTGAATTTTTATATGAATGCTCATAAGTGGGTGCTGGTAGTTATAATAGTGGTGGTGGTGGGGGGTTATAATGGCGGTTGTAGTGATTACAATGGAGGTGGTAGTTGTGGTAGTGG
>NC_068982.1:47915768-47921709 GCF_001194135.2 Octopus bimaculoides | reverse complement strand
ATATCATCATCATCATCATCATCATCGTTTAATGTCCGCTTTCCATGCTAGCATAGGTTGGACTATTTGACTGAGGACTGGTGAAACCGGATGGCAACACCAGGCTCCAATCTAATTTGGCAGAGTTTCTACAGCTGGATGCCCTTCCTAACGCCAACCACTCAGAGAGTGTAGTGGGTGCTTTTACGTGTCACCCGCACGAAAACGGCCACGCTCAAAATGGTGTCTTTTATGTGCCACCCGCACAAGCCAGTCCAGGGGCACTGATATATATATGTATATATATGTATATGTATATATGTATATGTGTATATGTATATATGTATATATGTATATGTATATGCATATATATATATTTATATAAAAATATATAAGAGTATATATAAAGGAGGCCACTAGCTGGACTGCTAATGTGCTAGAAGAAGATCACATGTCATGTGTCTACTAAGACCAAATAATTCTCAAAGGGAATTCAGCGAAGCAACAAAAACATAAAGCGGGCAAGACCAGTGAAAATTACATGTTTCGAAATTAACATTTTCTTACCCAAAATATCTGTTTCTCATCAGTACAGATCGTTGGATAGATACAATTTAGAGAATTGTATACTAAGTTGTAGGCCACAAGGAACATATATATATATATATATATATATATATATATATAAATACATAAAGGTAAATAACAGTAATAAGTAATATATATATATGCATATATACATACGTATATGTACATACTTACATGTATATGCATATGTGTGCACAGGACGTCACAAAACATAAACAACAAAAAGTACGAAGTACGAGGACATGGAATAAGGGTGTTTTTTGCAAGCAACAAAAGAAACAAATGGAAAACAAGACAAGGAACACAAGGAACGACCCTTTGTCAGGATCAGATGGTGAACACACAGAACAACCGTTGGCTTGCCATGAAACATATATTAAGAGTGATAAAAATAAAACATCCAGTCAACATCATGGTGTTTGGAGTGATAACCAGTGATGCCAACGTTATGCCTCCATTCATCTTCCCACACAGCCTCAGACTCAACACGGAGGAGTACATCAAGTGCATGGAGGAGGTAGTGCTGCTTTAGGTCAAGAGGGTGGCTGCTGGAAGACCTTATGTCTGGCAACAGGACTCTGCACCAAGGCACACAAGCAGGAGAACCCAGTCATGGCTGTCAGACAATTTCTGTGACCACATCACCCCTAACATCTGGCCACCTACCTCCCCTGACTCCAACCCCTTTGATCATTATGTGTAGGGTGCAGTTGAGCAAGAGACCGACAAAATTCCTTGTAACACTAAAGATGAACTGAAGGGAAGGATTATGGCAGCATTCACCAACTTAAACAAAGAGACCGTCCAGAAGAGCTGCAGGAGATTCTGAAATTGTCTGGAGGCTGTGGTTGAAGCGAATGATGATGTTATTGAATAAATTTACTCTTTAGCATTTCTAGGTAGTTTTATGTAATTTTGGTGAATATATCTTTTAAAATGAAATGTCATTGTTATTTAGCTAAGACTAAATTTTCTGTTAGCAAGAAAGGAGATAAGATTCTCATTCCACCTGGCAAATGGCTCTGTTCAATATGTAGAAAAAGAAAGAACAAAAGGGGATGTTAAGCAGAAGAAGATGGCGGGCAATGGTGTGCTCAGCCATGCCCCACGGTCATGATTGCAATGGTATTGACATGGAGAATGGCCAACAACATTCACAGCAGCAGTCACTCCACCTCATGAGGCTCATTTCTCAGGTGGGCTGTTATTATCCCGATTTCATGAAGGAAATCAGTAGTGCAGGGTCCAAGAACACCTGAGGTCTTGCTGTCCACTAGCACAAACTGATAGCTGCCAGTCAGGCCTCTGCATTTATTTGTTTCTCTTTTGCATTACAGGTGGCAACACACAAGTTTGAAGCTGATGCACATCCCAGACTAGGGATCTGCTTCCCTCAAACGGGAAGAAGGTTATTCCATTAGGGTGCTTACCAACCCCACAGTCAAGACCTATTGGCTCCAGTTGAAATGGGAAGCCAGCTTCATCAAGGCCCCTTCTAATTATGTCATCCAGAGTGGTGTGTCAAGGGAATCAACCTGTGCATTGGCTGCAGGATAATAGATGCAGGCTGAATTCATTGACTACCACTCCATAATGACATTTGTGCAGCTCACAACCATGGAGACTGAGATGTTGGACCACTCTAATAAGAGTGCACTCATCCTCTCTTTTTCCTCAATTCTCCTCTTCTCTTCTACTATAATTCTTTCTCTCCCTCTTCCCCTTTCCCTCCCACACATAGCTACAAAAATTATATGGTATTGTATTTTATGCTCATAATATATTCCATAAACTGGTAATTAACTCAGTTTGATTAATCATAGCTGCTACTTATGTAAAATGACATTTTGTTTGTAAAAGTGTCTTCCATTTTGTAGCAGACGTCACAGATGTTCAATGTGTTAACATTTGACAACATTGCCAATAAATATATAGTTACATAATCCATTTGATATAAACTTGCCTGAAGTTGTCATTTGTTCTGTCATACTAAAAAATCCTATTATAGAATGTTCATATTTCAATTAAAATGTTCTGACTTAATTTAATTTAAGAACCTCTTGGTAAGTAATTTTCCGGCTTGATAACCAAACAATTATTTATTAAAACAAACTTCCTCCAGGTTCATTAATTATTTTGAGAAATAACTGAAACTTAAAACAGGTTCATAAGCCAGCTTCAGAAGTTAGCCAAGGCAAAACTTCAAAGGATACTGTTTTCAAATGTTTAAAAAACTTGCTAAAATGCAATTAGAAATAATTTAAAATATAAACACTACATAATAAGAATATCCCTGCTTTGCAAATATCTTAGTAAGCTTTACATTGAGAATCAAATCTGTGCAGAATATTCTCTTCGTTATTGGCTTTCATCTCTGGTCATTTTGATGAATATTTACTAGCACTAAACCATTTAATCTTTCTTCCTTCATGGTTGCTCAACATCATGTGTTCAGTCTTCAATGCACAGACAATGAATCTTCATTTTTTTTATTGAGCTAATTAGCAGAAAAAAGAGTAACAGGATCATATAAACAGTTAGTGAAAAAAAACCCCACATTTTGGATGTATATAGACTTGTAGATAAAGTGACAACTTTCAACGAAATATTATCAAACATTAACTTACTGATGAAAAGAGTTCACCCAAACATCAACTTCCTGATTAAAAGAGTCTCTGTTTAATATCTTCTCTACAGGAGTTCAAATTCTGCTGAGGCCAACATTGCCTTTCATCCTTTTGGGGTTGATAAAATGAAGTACCAGTTGAGCATATTATGAGTAGTTTTCTACAAAATAGCAAGAATAACAATAAAGCATTCCATTTTGACTTAATATATGAAGTTAGAAATTATTTATTTCAACCACATCTGCACTTTCTGAAACCAAGGAGCTTTCTGGGTCAGACATTCCTCTTGGACAATCACTCATGATACAAAGATATATTAGTGATATGAGATGAAATTACTTTTTAGCCAAATAGTCAATCATGTAGTGTTTCTGCTTCATATATTCATTCCTTGATGAAATTTTTATGTTAGTCTGACTGAAAATCAGTCTGATTTTGTTTGGACTTTGCCAACTTGTAGTGTGAGCTTTACATAAAGTTATGGTGTGGAATCAATATTAAATGCAGTTGACAAAAATCTTAAAGATTCAGGGATGACAAATTGTGCAAACAGAGATATGATGTTTTCTCTTCCATGAGTGTGAAAGTGAACATAAAAATAGAATTTAGAAAAATAATCCAAACTGCATATCTAGGTACAAAATATTTTGTGCATTCTCACTCCTATCAACTACAATAAGTGATCGTTAAAAGCTACAAAAATATACTTTCCTACAAGTATGCCATTGCTATTCTGATAAGTTTATCGAAGTTTCTTATGGATAGTGCTAAACGTAAAGAATATTATGAAAAGACATGTTACTCATACTGGTTGTCATTTAGGTTTTACCATTACAGGTAGTTTTACAGAATATTCAGTATGGTTAAGAAACTGTGCATTCTCAAGTACAAGAATTAATATCAGCTTAAGCAGACCAAAGACATGACTATTCTGTTTCATGATATTTATAACTGGACAAAAATAATTGCAAAAGAATTAATATGGTACTCATAAGTAGTCGATGAAGCAGCAGCCAAAGTCAGAAATCAAATATCCTAAGCAATTAATTCTGAAGAATATTATTGCTGAAATATTTTCTACACTTTATCAGTTTCATTGTACTCGTGCCATAAATAAGGTTCTACACTAACTATTCTACAAGTTCAGCATATAGTTTCCTGCAAACTCAATCAAATGACATCTCAAGTTTTAACATAAGCAAAAAGCAATACCGTTATGTAGAGAAATATTGATTTCAAATTTTGACACAAAGCCAGTAAATTCAGGGAAGGGGGTTGTTGTCGTCGTTTAACGTCTGCTTTCCATGCTAGCATGGGTTGGACGATTTGACTGACGACTGGTGGACCAGGAGGTGACACCAGGCTCCAATCTGATTTGGCAGAGTTTCTACAGCTAGATGCCCTTCCTAACGCCAACCATTCCGAGAGTGTAGTGGGTGCTTTTACGTGCCACCGGCACGAAGGTCAGTCAGGCGGTACTGGCGACGGCCATGCTCGAAATGGTGTATTTTACATGCCACCTGCACAGGAGCCAGTCCAGTGGCACTGGCAACGATAAAAGAAACCATGATAATCTTACCAACACAGTCATAGTGTCCTTGGCAGGATGTACCTTATCACTAACTTCAGTGAATAAGAGCAATAGTTAGGAAGCACAAGCATTTATACACACATGTACACACACATCAGTAACTTCCGCCTACCAAATTCAATTACAAAGCTTCGGTCGGCCTGAGGCTATAGCAGAAGACACTTGCCCAAGGTGCCATGCAGTAGGACTGAGCGTGAAACCATGTAGCTGAGAAGCAAGCTTCATAACTACATAGCCTTGCTTTTGAGTATTAAAAAACATGAATTTTCTTCTATATCCCACAGTTACTGTAAAGCAGCCATTGCATCCTTGTCTGCATAACTTGTCTGGATTTTATGCAATTGCATTTGCTATTAATTTTGCATTAGTTTGGACAACTTCCACAAACCCCAGAAAATGTCTAACATTTTTTTTCATTGCCAATGTATCAGATATACATAGACAATTGTCATATGGTATTTTTTTTTTTTTCAGGCCAACTGCTAATATAATGACTTAATTTCTTATGCACAATAATAGATAACTATATTTTGCAATGTGGTGATTGATATGTGGAATATTTTTTTTTTAGAGTTCTCCAAACACTTTCTTAAAATGGGATCAAACTTGGTTTTCCACCCAATGGAATACTGAAAATCACTTAAACCCCTGTGTTTCTGTCTCATAATCTGCACAACTGTACATTCACTTTGGTAAGTTAAATAATTCTGTCAAATATTGAAAGCATTGTTTCTGTGTTTTTTTGGCGGAGGGGTTGTTTTGTTTATTTTATTTTATTTTTTTTAATAAGTTAATGATATGGAGTCTCCAATTTTCATGAGTTTCATGAAGAATTTAAGGTAGATAAAACACAAACCCCTTCAGGTAGATGGCCCTGCTCAGTATGCAGTAAAGGAGTAGGTAGTAACTCTATAAGATGTACCCAGTGCAAGCTATGGACACATAAGAGGTGCAGCAATATCAAAGGCAGATTAACTACAAAGTTAGTTTTTGTATGTGGCAGATGTTCAGGTGCAATAAACACTGTAAACAAACAGGAAACAACTTCTATCTCATTCCAGGGAGAAAAACTAGAGGTAGTTGATAGCTTCCGCTATCTGGGTGACCAAGTTAGTAGTGGGGGTGGGTGCGCTGAAAGTGTAACTGCTAGAATAAG
>NC_068982.1:47911009-47914931 GCF_001194135.2 Octopus bimaculoides | reverse complement strand
AAGATGCACTATTTTGAGCGTGACCGTTGCCAGTACCGCCTGACTGGCCTTGTAGGGTTTTCGAGCGAGATCGTTGCCAGTGCCCCTGGACTGGCTCTTGTGCAGGTGGCACATAAAAGACACCATTTCGAGCGTGGCCGTTTTCGTGCGGGTGACACGTAAAAGCACCCACTACACTCTCTGAGTGGTTGGCGTTAGGAAGGGCATCCAGCTGTAGAAACTCTGCCAAATTAGATTGGAGCTTGGTGTAGCCATCCGGTTGCACCAGTCCTCAGTCAAATCGTCCAACCCATGCTAGCATGGAAAGCGGACGTTAAACGATGATGATGATGATGATGAGTTCCATTTATTTCATGCTTGATGCCTTTTCATGGATGTTAGTGATACCGTGTTTCTCATCTAAGACAATTTTCCATTGACAAAATGAAACATGAGCAAATATACAGGTGTAGCAGCCAATAAATAATCATGGAATACAGCACCATGTACACAATATTTTCCATCACTTTCTGAGCAATATTTTAACTAATGGAACTCAATTCTCCATTTACTGCAATTCTTCGACAATAGAAAGTTTTTTGGAAGATGGTATGATTAACAAATATAAAATTCTGTCACTTTTTTTTTATTGTATTTTAGCCTAATGAATGGTGAAATGGATAAATATATCTATTGAAGAAAAGATGGTATTTGGATTTAGAATTGGATTCTGGTTTGTCTCCATCTGAATCCTCATCAACAAGGTTTGCAGATGAATGTGCACTATTTTCATGTGGATACACATCATCAACAAGACTAATACCACTGTCAGAGGGAAAACAGAGGGTGTTGATTAAGTCAGTCATTGTCAGAGAGACCTGTCAATTTAGAGAAAATCTGCTGATCTCTATTAGATTTAGACAGGCAGGTTTCATCAGTAAAACTTGAGGAAATGAGGTAAGAAAATCTTTAAAATTAATAAAAATTTGGCAGACAAAGAGTTGGTGACTAGATTCTATCATCTATTTAGAGCAAAATATTGTGCTATTATGTTTTTTTAAGTTGTCTCATCTACATTGTCTATACAACAGTTTCATATCAACCATCAGCTGCTCTAACTAGTTCATAGACAGAAAATGTGTAAGCCATACAAGGATTATTTTTCTTTCCATTCTAGAATATTCTCTCATGATTATCAACTACAGTCTGTGACAGCTAAATTCACCCAAGTGTTACTTAATATATTAAATCAATTTTATCCATAAAAAAAAATAATTTAAAAAAGCATCATCTGAAACAAGGAAAAGAATTATGCTGGGGAAAAAAATGATCTTATTAATATCCATTTTCAGCATTAAATATAATTAGTTTTTATTTATGAGCTTGAGACCGCTGTAAAAATCATTTTTAATTAAGTGAGCCAAGTGGTTTGGATGAAATAGGAGTATGAATTATTTAAAATGCCAAGAGTATTTTTATCAACAAAACAAATTTCTTATATTTTTATGTTATTAATTAATAGCAGAACTATGTGAGATCACAGGAATCCCATGCTCATATGTACTAAATCAGTTTGCAGTTTATTATAAAAGACAGATAAACAACTCCATTAACTGAGAACTTCTGAAGAACATGAAGTTCCTCTATGGCTGGATATTGGCTGCTTGAAATTATGGATTATAACAATTTTAACACTTTGGAAGTTACTATAATCATCTGTTATCAATAAGAATCATCTCTCCCATATTAAAGGATAATAATGCTGCAAAGGTTTCTGATAAATTTCTAATTTAAGCTGAAAGCTATCTTATGAAACCAAATAAGAACAATACATTGGAATCATTTCTATTAAGTCTGGGAGGATAACTAGTTACAATGATTAAAAAGAGTGGCTTGAAAGTAAGAAAAGGACAGGGAAGATGGCCTCACATACTGTTCAAGAGCAAAAACTTGCATTGCCTCTAAATTTACTGGCAGCAAATTATATATTAAGTAGATAAATTAGACTATATTCAATGGAGCAACAGTCTCGACATTTTTCAGTTCTTCAGCAGTCAGATTATTCTGTCAAATGTAATCTTATTTACTCACACTGTTTTGAAATAATCATGCTTAATCTTGTAGTTTTAAGATTTCAATGTTTGCTTATTTTTAGAATGACTTTGTAGGGTAGGTGTGAAAAGGCACAACCGGCTGCTTTGAACATAAAACAAGTAAACCATTTGGGCTAGATATGGCGAGCTTAATTGCTAAAGAGTTTGTCAATTCTCTTTGACAAAATTTCAAAATATTATAAACTTTCTACACTATTTGTGGAAGAGACCATTAGAAATGCACCATGCCAAAGACTAAGAGAAACCAATCAAAAGGTAGTTTACCTTAGTTTTAACTTATTTCATAAAACTGAGGAAACCATTATGTTACAAGATGCCATTTCTGCAATCTAAAGTTCTTACTTAGCCTTATAGACAGCATTATTATTGAATTATTACAATCTTTGTTTTGCTGTTGTGGTGAAATCAATTTTGATTTTCTTATGAATTAAGACCATGATCACAAATGATACCCTGTGGTTGATAAACAATGACTTACGTATAGGATGCTAGTTATGTAGTAATTATTTGCAAAGGTATGTCAAAAACTAAGAGTCATCCCATCAAATATTTCTTTTGGGTTCTTCAAATCCACACAATCAATGATGGATTCTTGATAGCAGTAATGAACTATCTTTGATTTGTAATGATATTTGTAAACAATACAATCTTCCTCCAAATCTTCTCCAAAGACACAATCTTTTGATGAAAATACAGCTAATGTAATTTGAAAGAGAATTATAAAGATTGAAATAAACAACTGTTACCTAGTAGCAGAAAATTTTGCTGTTCTTGGAATATTCAATACTACCATTTTTGGAACCCCTGCATTATCACAATTTCAATCCCATCAGACTACTTTCAAAGATAAACTCTTCCCTTAACTGAGTCCAATGCATCTGTTGATCTGAAATTTAATAGCATATTTAACAAACTTTCAAAAATTTGAGTATTTACTGTCTCAGGATTAAGAATTTTTGTGGAAGCTACACTCACACATTGTTCCTCTTGGAATCACACTTATAAACACTACAAATTCATTGAAGCTGAAAATAATAAACTGCTAGGTAAGGTTTTTAACTACCCTTCAAAGTTCTCATGGAGTTCACAGGATTAAGTCGATTACATTGAACCCAGTGCTCAACTGGTACTTATTCAATCGACCCTGAAAGGAGGAAAGGCAAAGTCAACCTAGGCAGAATTTGGACTCAGTCGGTAAAGATGACCAAAATGCTGCTAAACATTTTGCCTGGCATGCTAACGATTCAGTCACTTTGCCATCTTACTCTGCACTACATAATGATTTTAAATTTTGGCACAGGGCTAGTAATTTCAGGGAAGGGGCTAAGTCAATTAAAAGCACCCCAAGTGTTCAAGTTGTACCTATTTTATCAACCTGTTGAGTCAAGTGAAACCGTTGTCATGGCTGATGCCAGTACCGCCTGACTGGTACTCGTGCCGGTGGCATGTAAAAAGCACCATTTGAGCGTGATCAATGCCAATGCCACCTGACTACGCTCTCGGAGCGTTTGGCATTAGGGCACTAGGAAAGGGCATCCAGCTGTAGAGACCTTGCCAGATCAGATTGGGGCCTGGTGCAGCCTCCTGGCTTGCCAGTCTTCAGTCAAACCATCCTACCCATACCAGCATGGAGAGTGGACATTAAATGATGATGATGATGATGATGATGATGATGATGATGATGATGATGATGGTGGTGGTGGTGGTGGTGGTGATGATGATGATGATGATGATGATGATGGTGGTGGTGGTGGTGATGATGATGATGATGATGATGATGATGATGATGATGATGATGATGATGATGGTGATGATGACGATGATAAAAG
>NC_068982.1:47902837-47910903 GCF_001194135.2 Octopus bimaculoides | reverse complement strand
ACCAGCATGGAGAGTGGACATTAAATGATGATGATGATGATGATGATGATGATGATGATGATGATGATGATGGTGGTGGTGGTGGTGGTGGTGATGATGATGATGATGATGATGATGATGGTGGTGGTGGTGGTGATGATGATGATGATGATGATGATGATGATGATGATGATGATGATGATGATGGTGATGATGACGATGATAAAAGGATAAAAGGCTAAGTCAATTAAAAGCACAAAGTCAACGAATTACCATTAAGCATTTTGCTGCCCAGCATGCTAACGATTCTGCCAGCTCGCTGTCTTACTCTGCACCACATATTGAGTACCTCTTTTTCATGCTTGTAAGCACCAGCATGCACTCACTCATCTATTATATATTTGTGTTTGTGCACATTGTTGACAGCAAAGACAGACAGACAGACTGTTGAGCTTCAGCAGTAATTTTGATGCTTGGTTTCATGAGGTAACCTTTATTATTCATTGTTTTGTTTAAAGTGATTCTGTTTCAGCATTCTTTTTAAAACAAGATAACGGTTACGATACTAATAGAATTTTTTTTTTCTTAATTGTTTTCTTTCTTTTCCTTTCTTAACGATACATTTTCATTAATCAAAGTGATCTTCTTAGACATGTTGATGAAGAGGAATAAAAAAAAAAATATGTGTTCGTAAAATCCTAAAAATGTGTCTTTCATTTTATACAAAAGAAAAATTCTGTTAAATAATAGATTTGAAATGGAAGAAGCTTCATAAAAAAAAAGGTGTTACATTTTGCTTCGTTTTTGGTGAAAAAGGAAGTATGCCATTAAAATAAATGAGTAGGCAAAGACATGTAAAAGTAAAACGGACGATGACTATGGTGATGACAATGGTGATGATGATGGTGGTGATGATGATGATGACGACGATGGTGATGATGATGATGATGATGATGATGATGATGATGTTGGAGATGATGATAAAGATGGGGAGAAGGAAATGTGGAGGGTAAGATGAGGCGTAGGAGATGGGGCAAAGAGGAGGAGGAAGCAGACAAGGAGGAGGAATGAGAAGAGGAAGAGGGGGAAGAAGAAGCAAACAAGGATGAGGAAGGAGCAGAAGACGAGGAGGAGGTGGAAGAAGTTGAGGAGGAGGAAGTTGAGGAGGTGGAGGAGGAAGAAGTTGAGGAGGAGGAAGAAGTTGAGGAGGAGGAGGTAGAAGTTGAGGAGGAGGAGGAAGAAGTTGAGGAGGAGGAAGAAGTTGAGGAGGAGGAAGAAGTTGAGGAGGAGGAAGAAGTTGAGGAGGAGGAGGAAGAAGTTGAGGAGGAAGAGGAAGTTGAGGAGGTGGAGGAAGTTGAGGAGGAGGAGGAGGAGGAGGAGGAGGAAGCAGAGGTAGTGGTAGTGGTAACGATGATGGTGGTAGTGGTGGTGGTGGTGGTCGTGGCGGCGGCGGCGGCGGAAGAGGAGGAGGAGGAGGAGGTAAGAAATTTTGTGTGAAGAAATAGTTGATTTTTTTATTGACCCCTCACCTGTTATTTTGCAGGTACTTAAAATTTCATCAATCCTAGAAGGATGAAAGGCAAGAATGGACTTTGGAGAGAGAGATATGAACACAAGACACAAAGAACCAAAACAAAACACAATTAAAGATTAAACACAAGGGATAATAAAGAGATATGCAGGGATGAATAAGACAATATTATACAAAAATGAGGGAAAGAGAATGAAGATTTTAAAATGAACATATTATGATTTTCATATCAATCAATGAACCTACAGAATAAATAAACCATTATATAAAAACATAATAAATAAAACAAGACATAATTTAAAAACATGAAGCATAAATTGGATAACCCACCTACACAACTAATTCAGGTCGTACCATAACACCACCCATCACTTTTAATCCTGAAATTAGTTGCAACCCCAAAAAGGCATCCAATGTTTTCTGAGTGTTTCTTTTACATAGTATAGTAAATTATTGTTATAGCCTTCACTAGCCTCTTATTATTAGCTTGTCTCCTACATAACAGCCACTAATGTTTCGCCTTTTACTACTCGTCACCTTCATTGTTAATTTTGTAAGACCTCAAGTGCTATCTCAGAATTATGAACTTCCATGTTTTCTTGTTGAGTGGAATCCTCATCTCATGTTTGACACATTTTCACATTTTTCGTTTTCTTTTTACCCCCCTACTCTTTTTACTCCATTACTTTGCAATAGTCAGTTACTCTTCTCCTGCAATCAGCCGTTTGCCACCTTTAAAGACAGATGATGTGTTACTATAGAGAGAGTGTTATGTCTCAACTGTTATGTCTCAAGCTACTGCAATCTCGCACTTTCAGATGATCTCTGCTCGACTGTTACTCAGCAGCTACTCAACTGTCAGTCGACCGTCAGTCCAACTCTACTCAACTGTCAGGCCACTACTCAACCCCTACCATGGTCAGACTACCTCTATTTATAAGTATTGGTCGAGCCTACTTCTTCGCTTGGGGGTGTCGACACAACAGAGAGATTTCTGCATCGTCAGCTTCAGAGATCAAAATCAATGTGATTTCCCCACCCGCTTTCCAAGGCTTTGACTATCAGAACACAACCTCCAGAAGCTGCTTCTAGTTGCATTTATGTATTTTTTATGCTACTTCCACCATTTCTCTCTCTCTCTCCCTTTGTGGTAAGAGTTTATTGATGATGTGTATACTGCCATGTCAGCTTGACAGTTTCCCGAACCCTCAGTATTGAAGACTAAGCAGACACCAATACATGCTTTAGCTTGATCAATGGAAATTACATCAACTATGGATACTATCAATAGGTTTTTACAAGACATACAGAAAGGCTCATTATTTAAATTATAATCATTATAATTAAGACAGTGAGCTGATAGAATCATTAGCATACCAGGCAAAATTCTTAGTGGTATTTTGGCTGTCTTTACATTCTCAATTCAAATTCTGCCGAGGTTGACTTTGCCTTTCATCCATTCGGCGTTGATAAAATAAGTACCAGTGGAGCACTGGGGTCAGTATAATTGACTTACCTGCTCCCTAGAAATTGCTGGCCTTGTGCGAAAATTTGAAACCACTATTATCATTATAATTACTATCATTAAGGCAGTGAAGCTGGCAGAATAGTTAGTGCATCAAACAAAATACTTAGTACCATTTCTTCCAGCTTTTTACATTCTGAGTTCAAACCCTGCTGAGGCCAGCTTTACATTTCATCCTTTCAGGATCAATAAAATAAAGTACCAATCAAGTACTAGGGTCGATGTGATCGTCTAACCCACCTTCCCTGAAACTGTTTGCCTTGTGCTAAAATTATTATTATTTTCATTATTATTGTTGTTATTTTCTCTTTATCCCAGGTTTTGTTGGAGCTCCTGGAGTCTTGCATGCATAGCAGGCTTACTACCTGCAGCCTACAGTACCATGCTATTTGCTCTTTTCAGCTATCTAATCCTTCCCTAGTTATTCTGGCCATGCCAAGAAGGCAAACCTTTTCTAACAGTACTACTGGGTACTCTATTCCAATATCCTTTATATTCCTCTTGATGCCTTCTGATACTGTTCCCAAGGACCCAACAATAATTGGCACTATCTTCACCTTCTTCATTTTCCATTTCTAGACTATTTTGTACTTAAGAGGGTTGTATCTATCTTTTTGTCTTCCTTCTTGACTATTCATGGGTCAAAGGGGGAATGCAACATCAACTATATAGCATAAGTGGTGCACCTTGTCCACCACCACTAGGTCCGTTATGCTCTAGCACCCGATGTGTTTGGATTGGGAAATCCCAGAGGACTTTGCTAGTCTCCGACTCTGCTACTCTCTGTGGTTTGTGCTCATACCACATCTTGCCTCTCTTTAGCCCCCACTTTTTCAGTTTCCAATGTTGCACTTTCACTACCAGGTCATGAAACCACAACTTGTAGTGATTTTGGGCAAGTCTAGGGCATTCATTCATGATATGGGCAATGGTTTGATGCAGCACAGCAGAGACTCTTGCTCATTCCTAAGGTTGACCCTCCAGTTTGTGACCAAAGCTTGGTCCTCTGCTGCCAGTAGAGTGCTCTCAGTTTCTTTTTTAAGGTTACTTTCATCAGCCAATTCCACCTATTTTTTCCTATTATTATCATCATCATCATCATCATCATCATCATCATCATCATCATCATCATCATTATTATCATTATTATTATTATTATTATTATTATTATTATTATTATTATTATTATTATTTTACTTCCCAAAGCTCTTGGTCTTACTTGCTCTGGTTGATTCTGTGAGAGTGGACAGCAACCTGCTGTCAGAAGCTCACAGTCTCTTTCTCCAAACTATAAGCACTGGTACTCAGATGTTAACTTATCATAGAAGTTAAAAATACCAAACAACAATTTCAAAATTCCATCATCATCATCATCATCATCATCATCATCATCATCATTATAATTATTATTATTATTATTCTTATTATTGTTCAGTAGTTTTATTTTTATAACGTGCTTTCACTTCACTACCGAGCGCAGCTCTGTGCGCCTTGGGTATGTGCTGTGGTTTGCTATGGTGTTCTTATGGTTACTGTATTGAAAGTGTTTTGCGTAGGATGTGTGCAGTGCCGAGTAGTTCAATTTTCTGTATGTTATATATATTTGTAAGTCCTGGTGTTTTTGTTATGTATTTGTCTGAATATTTTTTTTATTATACCTAAGGCACCTACTATGATAGGAATTGTTTCTGTTTTTAGATTCCACATTCGAGTTACCTCTATTTCCAGGTCTTTGTATTTTGAAAGTTTTTCCATTTCTTTTAGAGAAATGTTGTCATCTGCTGGTATTGATACATCAAGTAGAAACCATTTTTTTTCTTCATGATCTTTATTATTATTATTATTATTATTATTATTATTATTATTATTATTAAAGGTAGAATCATTAGCACACTAACAGAATCTTAACCTCAGTATCTTACTTCAATATCCAGTCTTTTCTCTTGCTTATCACATATGCTCAAGGATATGCTTCATCAAGCATCCCACCCAACCATCAAAAAAACAAATGATAAAATAAAATAAAAAACATTTGTTGCTACCACACCTCTACTGATACCACCATCACCACTGCCACCACCACCACCACCATCACCACCATCACCACCACCATCTTTTATTCTTTTCTACTCTAGGCACAAGGCCCAAAATTTTTTTCTTTTTTTTGGGCGGGGGGGGCAGTCGATTAGATCAACTGCAGTACGCAACTAGTACTTAATTTATCGACCACGAAAGGATGAAAGGCAAAGCCAACCTCAGCAGAATTTGAACTCAGAACGTAAAGACAGACAAAATACTGCTAAGCATTTCGCCCGGTGTGCTAAGGTTTTTTGCTTCTTTACTACACACAAGGGGCTACACACAGGGGACAAACAAGGACAGAAAAATGGACTAAGTCGATTATATTGACCCCAGTGTGTAACTGGTACTTATTTAATTGACCCCTAAAGGATGAAAGGTAAAGTCAACCTCAGCAGAATTTGAACTCAGAACGTAGCGGCAGACGAAATACCACAAAGCATTTCGCCCAGCATGCTAAGGTTTCTGCCAGCTCACCACCTTACTGCCATCTTTTATTATTGGTTGGTTCCAAATAGATATGAAATTTGCATGGTTTTATACTCTGAATTAATTACCAATTTACAGTTTTGGTAGGGACTGAAAAATAAGTGCGAAAACAATGAATGTAAATGCTTTAATTTCTATAATGCAATGAAAAATTCTTCAAACGATCTATTTTTGTTATGATGCAAAATTAATACCTTTCAATCTGTTAGAAAATTATAGTTTGAATTGCAGCTAGAATGCATCATTGGCTTGATGTATGACTGATTAAATCATTGCAACTTGTTGATTTAGTTTCTTTTCAGGAGTTTCTGTACACAGAGAAAAAAAAAACCATAGTGATGCAACTATGCAAGTTGTTTAATTGTCTGGTTACAACAAAAAATTTCTCAGTTACAATTAAATGTATATTAAATGATTTCTACTTTGATGAATCATTTAATGTGAGCTTCATGATGCTGTTTGCAGCATCATGGTATGATTGCTGAATGGGAGTGGGGGGGGGGGGACATGTGGTTGTGTGTGTGATGAGTAAATGGAATTAATCAAAGGAAATTTCAAGGAGTTATCTAAATATTTTAACAAGTTTTCATTGGAATTTGTTGTGATTTTCCAACATCAACCTTATTCTGCTTCTATATTAATGGATGGCATTCATCATCATCATCATCATTTAACGTCCACTTTCCATGCTGGCATGGGTTAGACAATTTGACTAGAACTCGTAAACCAGAGAGCTGCACCAGGTTCCAGTCTGATTTGGCATGGTTTCTATAGTTGAATGCCCTTCCTAATGCCAACCACTCCAAGAGTGTTATGGGTGCTTTTAACATTCCACTGGCACAGGTGCCATTCACATGACACAGGCATTATAAATGATAATTAAAGATAGTTGAAGAATCTCTGTGGTACAGTTGAATAGAGCACAGTTGAATAAGAAGAGTTTTATAACAGTTCTATCCTTTGACCATGATATCACTCTTGCATTTTGATATAAGTATTTTGTGGGAGCAGAAGGCAGCAAGCTGGCAGAAACGTTAGCACGCTGGGCAAAATGCTTAACAGTATTTCATCCATCTTCTCATTCTGAGATCAAATTCCACTGAGGTCAACTTTGCCTTTCATCCTTTCGAGATCGATTAAATAAGCACCAAAAGAACCAGCTGGTAATGTGCCAAAATTTGAAAGCAGTATTTTGTGGGAGCAGAAAGTTAAATGTCTAAATATTTAAGATGTTTTGTTAATAAGATTATAATTTTTCAAGTTGTTCATATCATGAAAATGATCATCATCATCATCATCATCATCATCATCATCATCATCATCATCATCATCATCATCACCATCACCATCATCATCATCATCATCATCATCATCTTTACCATCCTTGTTTAATGTTCGTTTTCATTGCTAGCATGGGTTAGACAGTTCTATAGGTACTGATGAACCAGAGGACTATATCAAGCTCCGGTGTCTGCTTTGGCATGATTTCTATCACTGGATGCTCTTCCTAATACCAACCACTTTACAGAGAGTGCTGAGAGCTATTTATAATATTTACCACTATACTACAATTCAATTGGTTTGATCTCTTATTAATATCTACTGCATTATCCTGTGGTATGCTTATACTACAAAACTGGTTACAAGCCAGAAAACTTTATTTCGAAATCAAAAGCACCAGTGGTCATGTGGATAAGAGTATTGCAACTCTTAGTTTAGAAAGGAAAGTATCTGGTTCAAATCCAATCTGATGTTATAAAATATGTGATGAAGATCAAAACGCTGATGTCTTTTGCATCAGATTTCTAATGCAGGCAGTCTTCAACACCTTAATCAAGTGTGACAACTCTTTAACATATAAGCTAAAAGTGAGTGGATTTGGTAGATGGAAACTGAAAGAAGCCCATTGTGTATGTGCATGAGTGTGTATTTGTGTGTCTGTGTTTGTCCCCCCACCCCCACCATCGCTTGACAACTGATGTTGGTGTGTTTACGTCCTCGTAACTTAGCACTTCAGCAAAAGAGACCAATAGAATAAATACTAGGCTTCCAAAGAATAAGTCCTCAGGTCAATTTGTTTGACTAAAGTGGCACTCCAGCATGGCCTCAGTCAAATAACTGAAACAATTAAAAGAATGTGTGTGTACACACACACATATACTCTCTCCCACACACACACATACACACTTTCTATGTCTCAAATACACACACACAGAAAGAGAGAAAGAGAATCATCATCATCATCATCATCGTTTAACGTCCGCTTTCCATGCTAGCATGGGTTGGACGATTTGACTGAGGACTGGTGAAACCGGATGGCAACACCAGGCTCCAGTCTGATTTGGCAGAGTTTCTACAGCTGGATGCCCTTCCTAACGCCAACCACTCAGAGAGTGTAGTGGGTGCTTTTACGTGTCACCCACACGAAAACGGCCACGCTCGAAATGGTGTCTTTTATGTGCC
>NC_068982.1:47901435-47902141 GCF_001194135.2 Octopus bimaculoides | reverse complement strand
TATGTCCTCAGCAGTTACAGCCCATGTTTCACTGCCATGTAGCATGGTTGTTCGTACGCATGCGTCATACAGTCTGCCTTTTACTCTGAGTGAGAGTCCCTTTGTCGCCAGCAGGGGTAAGAGCTCTCTAAACTTTGCCCAGGCTATTCTTATTCTAGCAGCTACACTTTCAGCGCACCCACCCCCACTACTAACTTGGTCGCCCAGATAGCGGAAGCTATCGACTACCTCTAGTTTTTCACCCTGGAATGAGATAGAAGTTGTTTCCTGTTTGTTTGCAGTCTTTATTGCACCTGAACATCTGCCACAAACAAAAACTAACTTGCTAGTTAACCTGCCTTTGATGTTGCTGCACCTCTTATGTGTCCATAGCTTGCACCGGGTACAAAGCATATAAGAATTCATAAGTTGGAAAAATATGCACTCATATATTTGCCAGTAGAATGGGTATATTAATCCAAGTATACAGTATTAGAGACCCATTTCAGCCACTCTTACAAATCAGTTTCTCACTAGGTATTACATCACAAGATATTAGACAAAAAGGCAGCTAACTATGGAGCCACCATATTTTTTCCAAACTCACCATCTCTGAAGAGCATGGGGTGTTAGCTAACCAACTTGTTACTAATATCCAGTACGAAACCAATTGTTAAGATCAGCTGAAATGGATCTACAATATTGTATACTTTCATTAATATATATA
>NC_068982.1:47897833-47900409 GCF_001194135.2 Octopus bimaculoides | reverse complement strand
GGTTTGCTGTGGTGCTCTTATGTTTACTGTACTGAAAGTGTTTTGCGTAGGATGTGTGCAGTGCCCAGTAGTGCAATTTTCTGTATGTTATATATATTTGTAAGTCCTGGTGTTTTTGTTATGTATTTGTCTGAATATTTTTTTATTATACCTAAGGCACCTACTATGATAGGAATTGTTTCTGTTTTTAGATTCCACATTCGAGTTATCTCTATTTCCAGGTCTTTGTATTTTGAAAGTTTTTCCATTTCTTTTAGAGAAACGTTGTCATCTGCTGGTATTGATACATCAATTAGAAAGCATTTTTTTTCTTCATGATCTTTATTATTATTATTATTACTATTATTATTATTACCTCCACATTCGTGAAGGCTGAGGTATTGTTTCAGTCGTGTTTGTTTGTTTGTCCATGGACAAGATATCTCAAGAACTGCTGGATGGATTTGGATGAAACTTTCACGGATGTTTGGCACAAACTGATTAGATTTGGGATCAATCTGGTACTGGACAAGGATTCTAGATTACTTTTCCTAATTATTCTACTTAATTTTTGAGAGCGGTCAGGTTCATTTTTAGTATTCTCGCTTGTGAGAGCAGTTGAGTTTATTTCAGATATTCTCATTTAAAAATCATCTCTGGCTAATCATTGAGAGGAAAGAGGTTTGCGCTCCCTGAGTGTTCTTGTTGTTATTATTATTATTCAGTAGTTTTATTTTTATAACGTGCTTTCACTTCACTACCGAGCGCAGCTCTGTGCGCCTTGGGTATGTGCTGTGGTTTGCTGTGGTGCTCTTATGTTTACTGTATTGAAAGTGTTTTGCGTAGAATGTGTGCAGTACCCAGTAGTGCAATTTTCTGAATGTTATTATTATTATTATTATTATTATTATTATTATTATTATTATTATTATTATTATTAATAATGGTTTCAAATTTTGGCACAAAGCCATCAATTCTGGGGCAGGAGGTGAATTGATAATATCAACCCCATTACTCAATTGGTATTTATTTCATCAACCCTAAAGGAATGAAAGGCAAAGCTGACCTTAACAGAATTTGAACTTAGAACATAAAGACAGTCAAAATGTTGCTAAGCATTTTGCCCAGCATGCTAATGATTCTGCTAGCTTGCTACCATAATAATAATAATAATGATAATGATAATAATAATAATAATAATAATAATAATAATAATAATAATAATAATAATAATAATGAAATTGGGATTTTATGATTCAGTGTGACAATGAGATAGAGAATAGGAAACCAGTCATAGTGGTAATTGAGAAAGAAAGCAAATGATGCTGGATTATAGACATAGCATTCCCAGCTGACAACAAAGTATGCAATAAGGAAGAAAGAAAAGTTGATAGATATGACAGGTTAGCTTGGGAGGTTAAGCAGTTGTGGTCGATGAAAAAAGTGGTATTAGTACCAATAACTGTCAGAGCCCTTGGAACAGTGAGTAAAAATCTTGAGAAGTACATGGAACAAATAGGGGCTGCAATAAGGGTGGAACACTTGTAGAAAACAGCACTGCTTGGAACTGCTCGAATACTCCGGATGGTGCTTGAAAAGTAAGGGGCGTTGCCTGAGTTCACTGGCAGTGAACAGCTGACGCCATAGTACATCTCCAACATTAGAAGCTGTGCAAAGACAATAAATAATAATAATAATAATAGGAGCAGGCATGGCTATGTGAAAAAGAAACTTGTTTTCCAGCTACATGGTTTAAGGTTCAATCTCACAGTGTGGTACCTTGGCCAAGTGTCAAGCCAATCAGGGCCTTGAGAATGGATTTGGTAGGTGAAAACTGAAAGAAGCCTGTCATATCAATGTGTATGTCTTTGTGTAAGTGTTTGTTCCCCATAAACCACCAGATTAACAATTGGTGTCAGTTTGTTTACATCCTTATGAGTTAGCAGTTTGGGAAAAAGAAACTGAGAAACTGCTATGAGGACTAAAATAAGTACTGGGGGCAATAATTTGTTCAGCTAAAGAGTTCAAAGCAGTATCCCAACATGGCTTCAGCCCAATAACAGAGACAAGTAAAAAAAACAACAAAAGATAACAATAAGTCTTTCTGCTAAAGGGGGAAGGATGAGGAGGACAATACAAAACAGACATAAAGTGTTGGGGTTTACATGTAATGAAATGTTAAGATAAATAAATAAATTTTTTTTTAAATAGGCACAAGGCTTGCGAATTTTGGGGCAAGTGCTAATCGTTTACATGGACCCCCACAAGGGCTTGATTGGTACCTGTTTCATCAACCTTGAAAGTATGCAAAGCAAAGTTTATCTCAATGGAATCTGAACTCAGAATGTGAAGATGAAAAATTGCTGCTAAACATTTTACCAGATTCTTTAACAATTCAACTGCTTTGATGACTTAATAACAATAATAACAATGATGAGGAGGAGGATGGTGGTGATGATGATGATGATCATCATCATCATGATGGTGGTGGGGATGATGATGATGATGATGATGATGATGATGGTGGGTTGGTTTTTGGTGGTGGTGGTGGTGGTGGTAGTGGTGGGTTGGTTTTTGGTGGTGGTGGTGGTGGTGGT
>NC_068982.1:47892303-47896026 GCF_001194135.2 Octopus bimaculoides | reverse complement strand
TATATATAAACAGGCTTCTGCAATGTTCCATCTACCACATTCCATTCACAGAGTACTGACTGACCTATGGCTGTGTAGTTCCAAACCAAATTTCTTAACTACACAGCATTATCTTTGAGTAAGATTAACATATTCTCCTTGTGTGTTCTTTCATCTTCCACATGATTGAAATATGTGCCACTAGGCAGAATTCATATTAAATCTGCTGTATGAAACACTAACAATTTTGGCCATATCAAGACATGTGAGTGAGGACGCTTCTATGAAGTCACTTAGCCTACTAGAAATAGGTGACAAATCCCTCTCAATCCATTTCATACCATATAGAAAAAGAGGACAAATATATTTTTTAAGACAATTCTTATGAGGTGGTATCAAAAAGTTCCTCGACTAGTTATGTTTAATAAAAAATAACTTATTTACCTAAGTTTAAAACATCATCTCCTTCGAAATAGTCACCTTGCACAGCAATACACCAGTCCCAGCATTCCTGTCACTTTTGGAATCCAGCCTGGAAGTCATTTTCCATGAGTCGAAGATCTTTGTGATTTGCTCTGGATCTTGACGACGGTGTTAAAATAGTGACCTTTGAGCTCTGTTTTCATTTTGGAGAAGAGATGGAAGTTCACAGGTGCTAAATCTGGTGAATAGGGCAGGTGCAGATGTGATACCATATTGTTTTTGGTGAGAAACTCATGAGTAAAGCAGGCTTGGTGATAAGGTGCCTTGTTATCATAAAGAAACCAATTCTTCATGCTCCACAGATCCAGTCACTTTTACCGAATGTCCTCCTTCAAACACTTCCAAACATCACAGTAGGACTCTCAATTGATGGTCTGGCCCTGTGTGACGAACTCCCAATGCACAACACCACATCTTTTCCCGGGGTGATACTCATGTTTGCTTTATATTATCCTCTTCCAAAACTTACTTCTGCCATCAACCAGTATATCTTTTCTTACACAAACTGTCTAGCACATTAAGCTCAAGGCTAATGCCTTCCAAAAAAGCATAATAATTTATTTCCTCTAATTTATGATTTAGTTTGGAGAATGATATGAAAATAGCTTTAATAAATTTGTTTTACTTCAGTTATGCATGTTATGGAACACTGTAGGTCGTGTTGGTAATTGCTTTAACTAAGTATATCCACCACAAGATTCTTTTTTTAAAAAAACACTAAAGTATTTTATGCTTGAGTAAGTGTTTATTTTAAAAACCTGAATTAACTTACTTGCTTGGTTGGAAAAGAGAAAAGTGAACCAAGAATCTATTACAAAGATATTAGATTGTATCAAAAATAAGAAATGTTTAATGATACATCCACACACACATGCACACACACACACACACACACAAATACATACATACATACATACGTATGTATACATCTATGTATATATATTTACATAGATATAATGACTCTGTCAACTACATTGTTCCACCACCATGTTATATGTGTATATATATAAATATATACTTTGGAAAGAGTATAAAAGGGATAAATTATCCTGGCAGATACCAAATTATCTCATAAAATGGTATAGATGCTGGCTATCCACAACAGTCCAATTACATAATACTCAGGCTTAAAAAGATACTGGTACTTGTAAGTTCCACTTGTTGGAGAGTTCCTTCTTCCTATTCAGAACTGCAAATATTCCTTAGAGTATATAATTGAAATCCAATAGGAGAGTGGAGATTAATTCACATTCAAAATATTTTTATTAAAAAATTTTCTACAGTATATAACAATGACCAACATATGTTTCTACTGCAGCAACTACACATTACTCTGTATGCAATTATGCATCCTAGTCACTGCAGTTTCATCAAGGGTCCATCACTTACGATGTTTTCAAAGTGAACTAATCCAAACAAGCTTCTTGAATTGGTATTCAGTTGAAGGTGGATAGCCTTACTTTTTGAATTGAATTGAATTCTGGTATTATAATCTCTTTTACATGTATTACAGTTGAATTGTGGTTTAATTTTTTTTATTTATATTACAATCAATTGTAGCAGTTTTGTTTATATTTTACTGTATGGAGTACATTATTTATTCAGCAGTGTTTAATTTATTTGGGGTTTATACAGTCAATTAATATTATTGTTATTATTATTACTACAATTATATTTATTAGTATTATTTGTATATATATCATTAATTATCACAATCATTATTTTAACTAGTATAATTGCTATAAATGATAAGTTATGTCTCTTTAAACCATTAAAACATATATTTTGTCCAGTGTGGATATCTCATAGTCTGTTCCTGTCTAGTGTTTATAAGAGTAAATTTAGAAGTGAAAATTTGGTACATTTCTTCCACACAAAAGTCACATCTATTATCGCCTATTCTATAAGGTTTTGCCTTTGTAATTATTTCCCAAGCAATCGAAAATACTTTGTTACTATCTTTTAGTGCCCAAATTAGCTTACTAAGGCTGGCAGTATTCATTTTGTTCCTATTTCTAAATGAACTTAAATAATTGGTAATTCTTTGCTTAATATAATGAGTTAGCTTCTATATAGAAATACATTCTATTCTCTGAGGTAATCTTACATCTGTATACAATATTTTTTGCCTACAACTAGAGTTAAGCGGACAGACCCTGTTCCTTACACAACTGCATTTAATAGTAACAAAGTATTTCGATTGCTTCAAGGCAAAACTTCAATGTATACAAAAGTAGGGAAAAATAGAGAACTTAAAATTGAAATTAAAGTGTAAATGATATTTATTATGCCAAAAGTTAAAATTTTGCAACTCATACATACATACTTACACATATGTACATGCATGCGCATACACATACACACATTTATTAACTTGGTACATGTTACATAAAGTAACATGAAATTTTGATGGAAGACATTAATTTAGATTACTTTAAAACAGCGAATTTGTTTCATAGAACCAAAAGTAGTTTCAGGCAGATTGGTACCAAAAGGTTAATAGGCAGTGTCAAGTCCTTGACAACTCCATTCTTAGATATCAAGCTTCAGCACTTCTCAGATTGCACTAGAATTTACATTACCCTTTTTATATTTTCAAATTTGATTTCATGAAAAAGTCTTTTCTGAAATTCTTCATTATTTTCTGAGGAGAATTATTCCATTTAGTATAGAAAAAAGTGAAATGATGTCAAAACTCTAATGAATACTTTACTACTTGCACAATAAATTTCCACCAGAATTCATTGTCAACCCTAATACTGCTTCCCTCACACACAGTTTTACATGGCTTACACAGATCTTGTAAACCAATCCTTTATTCAGTTTCTTTAGGCTCCACCTGACTACAAAGTGTGAAACTCTGCTAAATACTTTCTCATAGATGAACAGATGCAATACAAAATGAATTAAATAAATTGATTTATTCTGAGCTGAGAATTTGAGTTGTGTAATTTGAAAGAATAGCTGATATAGTCCTATTATCTTGGCACAAACTCAAACTACATATTTTCCAAGCTAACCCAATGAACTTCATTAAAATTGCTGAGTTGCAATCCTTATATAGATCATGCAAGTCAGGCGACTGATGCAATGTATTTTTTAAAACTAGTCACAGCCAAACTGTATATGAATATATATATGTATTTAGTTTGTGTGTGTGTGTGTGTGTGTGTGTGTGTGTATATGTATTTCGTTTGTGTGTATATATATATATATATATATATATATATATATATATATATATATATATATATATATATA
>NC_068982.1:47886900-47890702 GCF_001194135.2 Octopus bimaculoides | reverse complement strand
TATATATATATATATATATATATATATATATATATAATGTATGCCTATACACACACACATATATATATATACATATATATATATATGTATAAATATGTATACACACATACTATACACACACAAACATACACACAGATATGCATGCACACACACACGTGCGCATGTATGCTTAGTCATTTGCTTTAAAAGTCCATACACACCAGTTAATATTCCAGTATAAATTTATTTACTTGTGTAGAACACAACTGGTGTTTTGATGACTTGTAACAGTCTCTAAGGAGTAATAACCTCAAAATTATTTTAGACCAAGGCATGACATATATTCATATATAGAATTAATTAATTAATATGTCCTCTGATGTGCTACATTATTCTACTTATACACTAATTACCACATCTACACCACCAGATGATTTACTCTTGATATTAATTATTTCACACACACACACACACACATATATAAATACATATATACATACAAATATATAACCACACATATATACACACACATATACAGCATAGACTAAAACTAACCAAACATCTGTGGTTTTAGACTTGCACTGAAGTTGGATGCTAAACCAGATTTGAATCTTTGAAACGATGCCAATTCTCTCATGTTATCTTTTATGTTGTATTTTTTTAACTTTTAACTTTTTATAGTGATGCATATGAAATATTTAATTTCTTTTAATTGATGTTATTACATAAGCTTAGTCAGCTCTCCTTGATGAGAATTTATGAAGCTAGCTAATTAACTGAAGCATTTGATTGACATTTCAATATGTGTGCCTCCTGTTGTTTATTTTGTCTGTTTTTTTTGGGGGTTTTTTTTGTTTTTTTTGTGGAGTATATTATTGTCTTAAGATTAAAGACACACAATGCACAACCCTCACTTTAAAGATAAGAAATTTGTTCATCTAGATATGACTTGATGTCCAGCTACATGGCTTAGTGGCTAGATCGTTTGATTCATGATTGTAAGATTGAGATTTTGATTCCTGGATCAGGTGACACATTGGGCAAAACACTTCATTTCACATTGCTCCAGTCCACTCAGCTGGCAAAAATGAGTAATCCTGTGATGGACCAGCATCCCATCCAGGTGGGGAATATACATGTCATGAAACCAGGATACTGGCCTTCATGAATCAGTATGATTTGAGGAAGGAACTTAATGTATTTTTTTAGTCCACACAACTGGCAGAAATAAGTAATTATGTCACAGACCAGTGTCCCATACAGGAGTGTGTATATGCACCTCGGAAACCAGAAAGCCAGTGCTATGAGTCTATATGACTCAGGAGTGTACAGATTACACTAAGTCAAGAGACTATATAAAATTCCTTTCATTAGCTGAATTTAAAAAGCATTAATTATTGCAGAAAACTAGTGGTTCCTTTCATAGAAATGGAGATAATATATTTCAAAAGAGAATCACCATAGAAATCTAAAAGACACTTTCAAGTCAGATGCCCTAAGACAAATTATATATTTTATATATTTACAAACAACCTTTGAAATATATTGACGCATACTTTATCTGAATAAAACTATATACCTTATTATCTGGCATACAAATCAAATTTTTCAATTCAAAATTTACAGCCAAAAATGGCAGCTCCATGATGACTTTGGAAGACCAAAACTTTTATTTGAAATGCTGAAGGATTTGGAAGGATAGTGACAATGATTGAATGTTTCCACTACATGTTTACACGATATACTACATAGATTTGTATGCTGGAAAATATGGTATACCTGTCTGAAGAGTGAATGCAAGATGAGAATTTACAGAATATATACCTACACTCATGACTATATGCACAGAACTATACATATGTATACCTATGATTATATACACAAGACTATATACCTCTACATAAAACAATATACACAAGACTATATACTGTATTTTCTAGCATACAATTCAAATTTTTCAAACCAATATTTACAGCTGAATAATATAGGATGATTTATACACCAAGATTTTGAAGGACCGAAAATTCCATGTGAAATGCAGCATGATTTGGGAAGATGTTTTAATATGTACGCTACACATTTACACTATATGCTACTTTGTCAATGTATATTCTGGAAAATTAGGTACACCTGTTCCAAGAGGTGAACTCGAGATGAGAATTTATAGAATTTGTATCTGTACTCATGACTATATACACTTGAGTATATATTTGCAGTTGGGACTATATACAATACAATATAACTCTATCCAAGACAACATGTGCAAGACAATACACCCTATTTTCCAGCATATAAGTTGCATTTTTCTAACCAAAATTCACAACCAAACACATGGTAGGTCAATTTATACACCAAGACAGTCTTGTTTTGGAGGACCAAAAATTCCATGTGAAATGCAGCAAAATTTGGAAAGTGAAAAGGCAATATTTGAATGTTTACACTACAACGTTTATGCTATATATTACATTGACTTGTATACTGGAAAATACAGTACATAACACTGTATACCAAGCTTATAAACAGGTTTTACCTGTTTATCAAAACATATTGACTGATACTTTATTTGCATAGAACTGTGTATACTATTTTATGTAGAGATCTAAACAAGGTTGTCTGACCCTCGTTAATTTCAATGTGCAAGTATGCAATCATCTTATCAGTTAGATGACCTACTCATTGAATTAGCATGAGGAGTATTCCACAAACAACTGCACCCTTATCATAATTCCGAAACAGAATCAACATGAATGCTGTGTGACAAGGCTGCATTTTTAAATTATAGGAATAGTTCATTAGGCTTCTACACAGTTTCCATATGCCCAAATTTATTCACAAGGCTTGGATCAACTTGAGACTATGGCAAAGGCACTTGCTCAAGTATTATACTGTTAAATATTCAAATTCATTTATTAGTTAATAACACTATCTTTTTATATGTTTTCCTATTCTCAATCTACAGTAAGCATTTCTTCATTGCAGGAATTAGGCCTTCAACTTTAATGATTTTTATTATTATTAAACCTTGACATTTTATGTATTGTACTAATAATAGCTTTCCTACACGTACAGATATTTCTACTATATTCCTACTTTATTTTATCTATATTATTTAAATAGTAGGATACGTTATTTGAATTTATAAAGACCTGAAGAGTGACTTCACTTTGAGTAGAATTTATCTTGATCAATTTATTGTGATTTGTACAGATTTTTTCTGCTATTATGTGGCCATGAAATGTGTGTAGTCTATAATTCACTTTCTTTTTTACAAACTTACTAAACTGAATTAAATTTTTAATCTAATATTTTATAGATTTTATGGATTATAAACTTTTCTTTTAGATTTTATAGATTTTTAAATGAGCATTTTGTAGAGTACGTTTTTCTTGATGGTGTCTGATCTCCTTCATTGTTTGAATTGCATTTTGGTGGTTCTTCTCTAAATTATTAATGTATTTTTTATTATAAAATTCAATTTGGTATTACTAAATTGAATACCCTTGTAATTTTGGATTTTGACATTCCCTAATAGTATAATATATATATATATATATATATATATATATTATTTTGCTTAAAAGAGTTCTAACACTGTCTGTTTTTTATGTTTTATTTATATTCCTGCAGAACTAATGTGGGGTATAGAATATGGAATATACAATATATAATATGATATACAATATACAATATAAAATAAAATAAAATAAAAATGGATGGCACCATGAAAGAAAGTATTGAATGTAGATGAAATATTGAGTGTTCAATATAAAGGATCAAATATATAAATATATAAATATAAATATATATATATAAAGGCGACTCG
>NC_068982.1:47884405-47885613 GCF_001194135.2 Octopus bimaculoides | reverse complement strand
GATTTCTGGTCTCTATATCCTCTACAATAGTACATATTCTCCTGGCTAGGCAGTATGGTATGTTGCGTTTTGTATGGGGTGGATGGCACGATTTAAAGTTCAAGTATTGGTGTGTGTCTGTGTGTTTGTAATATATATCTGTGGTAATGGCGGTGTTCTTTTTAATTACCATTATATCTAGAAATGGTAATTTGCTACTGTTCATCTCCTTTGTGAATTGGATGGATGGGTGTAGGTTGTTCAGCAGGGTGTTAAATTCCTCCACAATGCTTTGAGGTTTGGTCCAGATTATGAAGCAATCGTCCAGGTATAATAGTATCTTATAAGCTTAAAGCTTATAAGCGATCACCATGCAAGGGCTAAAGAAAATAGTTTAATAATGGGGCATATAAGCCCTTGAGAGAAGATATAGGTTTTCCCATGCATACAGGAAAACCTACTTTTTTCCATTGAGGGCTTATTTTCTTTAGTCATTGCACAGTGATTGCCTATAAGCTTCAAGCTTATAAAATACTATTATTATTATTTACAGAATTGTAAAAATCGATGCTGCTTAGCAAAAACCATCACAGAATATATAATATATATATATATACATACATATATATATATAAAGGATGTGTTATAACATTATTCCACATATACAAAAACAGCTATACCAACAATCCAACATACCTCCATCACCAGCTGCCTCACGGATATCATTATGGTTTCGACACCTGGACAGTACCATTCAATCCGGTGGTGACAACAGCACTAAAAGTGTTGTGTGGGAACAAACATACCAAATTATACATACATATATACACACACATATACATATAAATGACAGGTTTTTTTCAGTTTCTGTCTACCAAATCTGCTCACAAAGCTTTGGTTATCACTGAGCTATAGTGGAAGACCCTTAGCCAAAATACCCTGCAGTAACACTGAAACCAAAGCCATGTGGTTGAAAAGCAAACTTGCTACCATACAGCCATACATGAACCTATATCAGTAAATATATATTTAGTCTTACTGTATAATTAGAACACATTAAGGGGTTGTTCTTTACTTCTGTTTTTTAGCAGCTTAAAATGGTAATCAAACCAAGTAATTTCATTGCTATTTAACAATTCATCAACGTTCACTCACCTCTCTCTCTCTCTCTCTCTCTCTCTCTCTCCCTCTCCCTCTCTCTCTCTCCCTCTCTCTCTCTCTTTCTCTCT
>NC_068982.1:47882587-47884348 GCF_001194135.2 Octopus bimaculoides | reverse complement strand
CTCTCTCTCAGACTGTAGATGATGGTATCAGAAGGTTATTTATAAAAATTGTAAACAAGTATATGACTGACACAACTCACTTGACCATATTAGCACAGGATGGTTGACAGCCCAAAATTAATTGCTAGAGTGCCAATACAGTGTGGGTCATAAATATATAAATATATTAGAGTAATAAATATAATGATATAAAAATATATAATCCATAATGCTTAGTCCAACAAAATATATTCTGTTATACTTATGGCTCATCAGGAACTGAGGAGTAAAATTTAGGAAGAGCTAATTTATAATGTATGGTAAGAAGGAACAAAGGAAAATATTCATACAGACACACATGTATGAGGGGATACTGAAAAGTTCCTGGCTTTGGGTAAAAGAAAATACAGGAGAATCAGTTACTTATGATTTTATTCAACATACTCCCTTCTCAGATTCACACATTTATTGCAGCGGTCCTTAAGTTTTTCTAAGCTCTCTAAAAGAACTCAGAAGGTTGGGTCTCCAACCAGGCCCTTTGCGATAATCTTAAAGCCAGGATCTTTTCAGCATCCCCTTATATGTATACACACACATACTTATATACAGAGTGCATTTAAGAAGTTTTTAATCTTTTTAGGAGAAGCAGTTATGACTGGGCTAGATTATTGTAATTTTAGTATATCATTATTAGATATCTAACAAGCTGACCTGCCAACATTTTCATTTTAGATTGAAGGAAATAGCATTGGACACACCCAACTAAACATTGCATGTCACAGTTCCTTCCTGATAACCAACTACTTAACAGAGATGGGCACCAGAACTGTCCCTCATGTTCTCCACAGTCCAGTCTCTGTTCCTTGTAACTTTTGGTTGTTCCCCAAACTGAAAGAGCAGTCATTCCCAACTGCAGGAGCAGTTGTTATGAAAATGAGAGAGCCAGCAACAAGTGTTCTAGATACCTTCACTTTGGAGGATTTCCATGGGGCCTTCACAAAGTGGTTGGAGTGCTCCAAATGCACTGAAGTTAGAGGATCTTACTTTGAAGGAGATTACAGTTTTGTATTCCTTTAGAATTAGTAAATGTCTCTCAGAAAATGTCTCAAAATATGTGGTGTGCAGCTTGTATTTGTGTGTATATGTGTGTTGTAAGTATGTAAATATATGTGTGTGTGTGTGTGTATGTGTGTGTGTATATATATATATATATATATATGTACGAGTAGGAGTATGATTTGTATTCCATTTTCCTTCTTTTTTTTTCCTTATATTGTAAATTAGCTCTTCCTAAGTTTTGCTCTTTAGTTCCTGAAGAACCATAGGTAAAACAATATATTTTGTCAGATTAATGTCTATTAAAAAATTTTATTCACTTTCAGATATAAGTTTGAGTATTTTGTTCTAAGCGACCAGACATAGCTTCTTTTTGAATCTCATCTCCTTCTGGAATAAAAAGTGCATAGCTTGGTGATCAGGGAGTCTCTCGAGATCAAGCCAGTATTTCCTTATTGAGAAATCACATCACTTGTACAACAGACATGTGATTAGAATGTTGCAGGAAAGAACTGCAAGATGGATTCTTCAGGCCAAGTCAGCCAGTAGGAGACCTAGGAGTAGACCAAGAATGAGGTGGTTGGAATATATCCATTTCTTAGTCGATCATATATGGGGTTCCAGCTAGAAAGTTTAATGATGGTTTGCTTCTGATAGGACCCTATGGAGTCTAAGAAATAGTGGGTGAAGAAGAAGAAGAAGAAGAAGAAGAAGAAGAAGAAGAAG
>NC_068982.1:47879650-47882362 GCF_001194135.2 Octopus bimaculoides | reverse complement strand
AGGAAGAGGAGGAGAAGGAGGAGGAGGAGGAGAAGAAGAAGAAGAAGAAGATCACCATCGTCATCATCTGTCTCCTTTAACATCCATTTTTCATACTGGCATGGGTTGGATGATTAGACCAGAGCCAGAAACCAGACTCCAGTCTGATTTGGCATGGTTTCTATGGCTGGACACCCTTCCTAATGCCAACCACTTTACAGTGTGTGGTGGGTGATTTTTACAAGGTACCATCACCAGTGCTTTTCATGTGGTGCTGACATGAGTGCTTTTTATGTGGCACTGGCACAGGGCTCTTGCAGACTAATCTTCTTCATCGGGGGAAGCAGCATTAACACTTTTGCTGTGGAGGACGAGTCCTCTTGAGTACAGCAAGGCGCCAGACATCTCAGTCTTCTGTGATCTCCTCCATATGATACAGTGTCCTGGGGTTGTCCTTCAGTACTTCATAGCCATGTCTTCCTGGATCTCCCTCTTCTACGAGACGAGTTCCATCCATTCTGATGGATGGATAAGTGAATGAATGAATAAATAAATGAAACTGCTACGTACTGTCTATAAACAGTAATTTTGTTGAAGAAAAATAACTCAAATTTTTAAAGTTGATAGAATGCAGACTGCTTTACATTTATCTATTAAATATAGAAGAAGACATACATGCAGAATAAAAAATGTCAGCCATTTCAATGAAACCAATATTTATGCTCTGCTTATGTTATCTATAACATCAAAGTTGTTATCTATAATATTATAATTTTAAACAATATTTATGCTTCATGCTGCATTTATATAACCTATTTACATTTTTGTTTCATAATGTTATTGTTTAAAATTTATTATTCTGGAAAATCACACAAAATGTACTTGAAATTTTTAATGAAATTGAACTAGTTTTCACTGTTGCATTGCAAATTTTTCTACAAATCTATAAAAATAACCTTTATTTTTGGTTTTCTTTAAATTTATTTTATTTGTTTAGAATGAGTTTCAGAAGTAATTACTACTGGGGAAGCTTCATGTGTGTGTGTGTGTGTGTGTGTGTGCTTGTATGTGTGTGGGTGCTTTCATGTGTGTGTTGTGTGTGTGTGTTTGTGTGTATGAGCATGAGTGTGTTTTATGTGTGTGTTTGTGTGTGTGCGTGCATGTGTGTGTGTGTGTTGCATGTGTGTGTGCGTTGTGTTGTGTGTGTGCTTTCATGTGTATGTGTTGTGTGTGTGTTTGCGTGTATGAGCATGAGTGTGTTTCACATGTGTGTTTGTGTGTGTGCGTGCATGTGTGTATGTGTTGCATATGTGTGTGCGTGTTGTGTTGAGTGTTGTGCGTGTGTTTGTGTGTGTGCATGTGTGTGAGTGTGTTGCATGCATGTGTGTTTGTGTGTGTGTGTGTGTGTGTGTGTGTGTGTGTGTGTCTGCATGCATGCATTTGTGCGTGTTGCATGTGTGTATTGGAAAAATAATGAGAAAGAGTTGAAAATGCATTAGATTTTTATACATATTTACTTTTTTCGTTTAAATACAACAAATTCAGTTTTTAACATAAGGGATATATAGTCGTTTTTTTTTTCCATGCAGTTATATATAGATGGAAGTAAAAATACACAAAAAAAAAATACATAATGTGTTTTCATATAACAGATTCACAGAAACTATATTAGCGTTTGTTTTCACTAGGTGAGTTTTAGAAGCAAACTTCTTAACTATACAGTAAAGCTTGTACCTTGTGTGTGTGCATGTGTGTATGTATGTGTGTATGTGTGTGTGTGTGTGAGTGTGTGTGTGTGTGTGTGTGTGTGTGTGTGTTCACATGTATCTCTAATTCATTGTCACTCATCATCATCATCATTTAATGTCAATTGTCCATGTTGGCTTGGGTTGGAGGTTTTAACCAGAGCTGGCAAGCCGGAGAGCTACACCAGGCTCCAAACTGATTTGACTTGGTTTCTATGGCTGGATGCCCTTCATAATGCTGGGTGCTTTCATGTGGCACCACACAAGTGTTTTTACATGGTGCAGCACTGGTGCTTTTGTGTGACACCGCATGGACTCTTTTACATGACACTTCTCAGGCATTTTCACATAGCACTGCCACAAGAGCTTTTTATGTGGCACCAGCACAGGACTTTTGCAGGTCAATCCTCTCCACCAGGGACTGGACTTAACTCTTCTGCTGTGAAGCAGTGGAAGTGACTACTCTCCTAAATGTGAGTAGCCATGTAGTTCCTCTACAACAAGAACCTGCTCTGCTCCAACCTCTTGCTCCAAACTTTAACCACCCTCTAGAACACAGAGGCCACATTCTTCCTCATTGGGTTTATTGACTTGCAAGCTACATTGTGATTTCAATAATGCCAGTGGCATGAAAATAACATCCAGTACACATTATAGAGTGGTTGGTATTAGGAAGAGTATCCAGCCATTGAAACCATTTCACAGCAGACACTGGAGTGTGATGCAGTGCTTGGAGCTATTAGATCCTAGTCAAGCTATCTGATTCATACCAGCATGGAACATGGACGTTAATGATGATGATGATGATGATGATGATGATGATGATGATGATGATGATGGTGATGGTGATGATGATGATGATGATGACGATGACAATGATGGTGGTGATGAGGACCACGATGGTGATGCTGATGATGATGATGATGGTGGTGGTGGTGAGGAGGAGGAGGTGGAGAAAGGAGGAGGTGGAGAAAGGAGGAGGGAGGGT
>NC_068982.1:47875932-47879346 GCF_001194135.2 Octopus bimaculoides | reverse complement strand
CATGTATGTTCTCTACAGCAAGACATCTGTTCTTTTGTCCATTTTTCCAACATTAGCCTCTCTGTACCTGGCACAAAACCACTTTGCTCAATACTGCATCTCCTCTCAGCCATGGGGTCTTGTGTTGCAAATTACTTAGTGGTGCCATGAAACAAAAGAAAATTACCCAGTACATTCTGTAAAGTGTTTGGCATTAAGAAGGACATCCAGCCATACCACAAAAACCATACAAAAGTAGACATTGGGGAGTAATGAGACCCTCTAGTTAGTCAGATCCTGTCAAACCATCCAACCCATGTTGGCATGGATTATGGAGATTAAATGATATTGATGATGATGATGATGATGATGATGTGTGTGTGTGTGTGTGTGTGTGTTTGTACATGTCTATTGATACAGGCATGGTTGTGTAGTTAAGAAGTTTATTTCTTAACCAAGAAGTTTCTGATTTGGTCCAGTTGCATGGCATTGTGGGTAAGTATCTTTTTTACTCTAGCAGTGAGTTGGCCAATCCATTTTGAAAGAATTTGGTAGACAAAAACTGCTGAAATTTCATTTCATTGTATGTGTGTGTTTGTGTGGGAGGGAGGCATATGTGTGTGTGTGTGTGTGTGTGTGTGTGTGTGTGTTTAAGTGACTATGCTGACATTCAATACTTGTCATAAGTCAAGCAGAGCAACGTTATGTTGACATTCCTTACTGATAATATAACTGGTTGCTCTGCACTTCTGAAGATCTTAGAAATATAGAAAAAAAACAAAAAAATCCCTTACGAAGGCAGTGAGCTTGTGGAATTGTTAGCATATCAGACAAAATGCTTACCAGCATTTCTTCTGGCCCTTTCCGTCAAATTCTGCTGAAGTTAATTTTTATCTATAGGCACAGGTGTGGCTGTGTGGTAAGAAGCTTGCTTCCCAACCACATGTTTCTGGGTTCAATCCCACTGTGTGGCACCCTTGTCAACTGCCTCCTACAATAGCTTTGGGCTAACCAAAGCCTTCTGAGTGGAGACAGAAACTGAAAGAAGCCTGTCACACACACACTCATATGTATATAGTTCAAATTTGCAGAAATCAAAAGACGAAGACAGGTGTAGGAACAACAAGTAGGTGTATTAGTTTAACGCTCAGGAAGAATAGAAAAGCCTTTGATTTTTGAATCTACACTCTTCAACAGAAAGGATTAAGAGGAAAAAAATGAAGAGAGAATGAAAAAACTGGATTAACAATTCAAGATGATTTATATAAATATACATGCGTGTGGGCATATATGTGTCTTTGTGTTTGACCTTCACCACCGGATGACAACTGGTGTTGGTGTGTTTACTTTTCTGTAACTTAGTGGTTTGGCAAAAGTGATTGATAGAATAAGTGCCAGGCTTTAAAAAAAGTAAAATAAGTACCAAAGTCAATTAATTCAACTAAAGATTCTTAAATGCAGTGCTCCAGCATGGTCACAGTCTAATGACTGAAACAAGTAAAAGATAAAAAAGATAAAAAAAGTACCTGAAATTAAGTGTCAATGATGATGAGGATAATGATGTGTGTGTGTGTGCGCGTGTGTGTGTGTGTGTGTGTGTGTGTTTGTACATGTATATAGATACAGGCATGGCTGTGCAGTTAAGTTTATTTCTTCACCCAGAAGTTTCTGGTTTGTTCCTGTTGCATGTCATTGTGGGTAAGTATCATTTTACTATAATAATGAATTGGCCAACTATAATTGTGTATATATATATATATATATATATATATATATATATACAATTATATATATATACATGCACACACACACACACACGTAAATGTCAAACGATGACAATGAGTGCTCAACACCACATTGGTGGATATAATTTCTTTATTTGTGAAGTAAGGCTACCATTGGTTTCATGTTAAGAAAAGTATGAAAATATCCTAGTGTCTTAAGAATTTTTCTAGCCAACTACATGGTGAAAGGTGCTTGCCTCCATTTTGGAAAACACAGCCTTGTTTTATTCACATGAATTCCCAAGAGTCTCAGTGAACTAAATGAGGCTGTTTTCCAAAATGGAGGCAACCACCTTTTTCCATGTGATTGGCTTAAAAAATTAAGACTCTAGGATATTTCCCTACTCACTCTCTCTCTTTCTCCCTCTGTCTGTCTGTCTGTCTGTCTCTCTCTCTCTCTCTCTCTCTCTCTCTCTCCCTCTCTCTCTCTCCCTCTCTCTCTCTCACTATATATATATATATATATATATATATATATATATATATATATATATATATATATATATACACACTATATAGATATTATTCAAGGCTGGTGTGAAGCTGGCATCAGATGCTTGGATCATCTTCTCAGGCATGACCGCAACAGTACAAAGCTGGGAAATAGAAGTCAATATTGGGAACCATTTGAATTTCCTAGAAAAATTAGTATCAATATCACTTAGGCCTTATATAGTACTGCTCATAAAAGCACCCAGCCAGATGGCTTTATTAGAATTCTCATTCCCAAAAATACCATATTCAGATGGTCAATATACTAGGCTAGTTGGAAGTATGCTGAAACAATGTGTAGCAAGCAAAGTATGATTTCTTTGACATTAGATACAGAGAGGCCACAGAGAGTCCTTCTACAAAACCTACAACATGCTAGGTATCACAAGAGCTATTGAGTGTGAGGCTATCAAGCTAACCACCTTGGCAGCAATAATTACATCAAATTAGCCGCTGATGAGGAGATATGAGCAATTGATAGGGAGGTTCTAATTGGACACAAGCTATGACTGGTTCAACCCTGGTATGTTCTCCTGGACGAAGATGTCAGATAGTTAAAAAGCCCTAAGCATCCAGTAACCTCTGGTAATCCTACTGATTATGTATCCAGGTGCATAGCATGACGATGTATGAGAAAAGTATGTTAAATCCAGATGAATGGGAAAATTTTTGTCTTTTTAACGATACTTAATAAAAAAAAAAATATTGTAGTAGATTTTATTTATCTATTTATTTATGTTGTGATATTTCGGAATTAACAACATCTGCTGAATGATTTAACTGAGAGAATAAAACACTCATTCAAATATCCTTGTGATCAATCAATAGAGTAGTTTCAAAAAGCTGAGTGAAATATGGTGCTACATTTTAGTGATATTAGCCTAGTTACTCTTGATAATTGAACTATTGAGTAAATTATATTCTGTGAGACAGGTACACATTTTCATTGGCAATGTGAGAAAGGTGCGTCTGTGGGTGTGAGTGTGCATGCATGTGTTTAAGTGTGAAATAATTCTCTGTTTTTGAAAATCAATGATAAGTTATATATATGAAATCAAACCTACTGAACCAGCCATTTTTGTAAAGTGCAACAAATGTCTGGGTGTGAATAGATACATGTACATAAATATATATATATATATATATATATATATATATA
>NC_068982.1:47871109-47875777 GCF_001194135.2 Octopus bimaculoides | reverse complement strand
ATATATATATATATATATATAAAAGAAAAAAAGAAAAGAAAAGAAGAGCCTTGAGAAGAAGAAAGGCTTCATACATTTAAACCAAACCATTTTGCATATGTTATGCTTCAGGATGCTGAGTAAGTGACTAAACTTAAAATATTAGTTGGTGGGTTAATTTTTCTATAGGGGTAACAGAGTGTATAAGTAGTAAAAAAGTAAAATAAAAACTTTGCCATAACGGGATACACCAGTAGGACAAGAAAAAGAGGGAGTGATAGTGCCATAACGTTTAGGAGTAATCATCATAGTTCTTAAGATTATGTAAATAGTACTAATTAATAACTTATCCATCTATTAATTAGTACTATTTACTGACGGATATGTTGTAAAGACCAACTACCTATTGCCCGTAATGGGATTGACCAAAGTCCAGCTTTTGTTATAATTGGTCAGTTAAATTTAAAAACAAAAGGCAAACTATTAAGACTGTTATACGGGTAGATGTAAATAAATAAATAAAAACTAATGGTATGGAGAAATAGCATATCTTGTAAGTGGCCCAAAACCACTTAGGACATTATAAATAAAAGCAAAAAAACATGTAAACAAGCACCATGCGAAGGAATGAACAATGTCCACAGTGTCATTAAAACCTAGAGAGGTCCCTATTTGGACCATTGTGAGTTAAGGTGGTTGGAGGGAGAGAAAGATTGGACAAATGCTCTATCAATAGGAGTGAGAAATTAGTAGACAAAGAAAGGAAATTAATTATTAGGAAAGTGAAAAGGGAAGGGGATAAAAGTGGGACTACAGTTAAGGGGAGACTGCAGTTAAGAGCGGGTAAAGGCTAGGGCAGTACCCTACATTTAGAAAATTATAATACAAAGTCTAACTTCTGAACTAACAATCACAGTACCCAAGCAGTGGTCTTACTATACAAACAATAATTGGCTAAACATACCCAAATACATTCAGCCTAGTAGTCCAATGCCCATTTCACCAATGTAGTATTCTTTGCATTCAGGGCATGTGGCACAGTAGATTAGGTTTCTAGATTTGCAATTCATATTTGCCTTTATTTTAAAAGTGTTGTTGTTTTTGAAAGTAATTTGTTCTCCTTCAATGTAATCACACGTGCCACAGTGAGGATCAACACATTTCTGAACTCTCTCTGTTGTTTCTATAGTTGTAAATCTTGCACAGGTTAAGAGCTTTTTTAGGTTGGGGACTTGAATTATTTTTGTATCTGTTATTAATTTGTTCATTCTTGATAATTGTTGAAGAATTGGGGGGTATCTTTTTGCAATATTGGTGATATTGCAATTTCTTGAGTTGTGAGTGATGACAAAAGGAATGCTTATGAGTTCATTTTTATTTTTGTGCATTTGCTTTTCTCTTGGGATGTTTTTTGCTTTGGTAATTGCTGTGTCAATTAAATTAGTGGAAATATTTTTAATTTCTGTAATCTTTTATCGCTTAATTCTGCATCTATTACTGTAGAGCAAATTCGTTTTGCCATATTAAAGAGTATGTTTCTTTTGGTATGTGAGGGATGAGAGGAATGAAATTTCAAATACTGGTGCATGTCTGTAGGTTTGTAGAAGAGATCTGTTTTTATGGTGTTAGTTTCTTAATTAGAAGTTTGTCTAAAAATGGTAATTCCTTTGTGTGTTGTTCCATGGTGAATTTTATTGACGTATGTAAATTATTTAAAAGTGAGTGAAAGATTCCTAATTTTATTGATGTATGTAAATTATTTAAAAGTGAGTGAAAGATTCCTAAGTCTTCTTGGTTTTTTGTCAAGAATATAAAGCAGTCATCCAAATGCCATTTTCACTTGTTTTTTTTTATCTAAATGGAGAATTGTTCCTTAAATGTTTCCCTTAGTTGGGAATAGAATTTGACCTCTAAGAGGCCCATTACGAGTGTTGCGTAGGTGGGGGCTTCTTTTGTTCCCATCATCGTTCCTTTTATTTGTAAGTAGATGTTGTTTTCGATGAAGAAGTGATTATTTTCCAGTGTTAATTTTAATCCTTCTAAAATGAAGATTTTTGAGAATCTTTCAATGATATGATTCAGGTGTTTTGTTAACCACAAATTTATAGCTCCAGTTCTTAGGTCAAGTGGAATATTAGTATATAGACTAGTTACATCGAAACTAACAAGAATTGTCTCCTGGTGGACACTTTTAGGGATGTAGTTTAAAAAGTTCATATTGTCCTGGACAAAGATAGGTCTCATTTTGCATAAAGGTTTTAGAACTATATCTATTAAGTTGCTTTTGCATTGTGTACTGGATATTGGTCCTGCAATGACTGGGCGTAGTTTCAGGTCCCTGGGTTTCGGAATTTTGACTGGTTGAATTATTTCCTTTTATGTTGTCTTGGATGGATTTTTTTGATTTGTGGATCTTGGGTAAACCACAGAAGTTACTGGTTTTTACTTCGAAGTTGGTTAAATAATTAACTTCATTCTCAGTTAGGTTATTACGATATTTTGAGACCAGTCTGTGCATCTTGCACGTGGTATTTTTATCCTCGTTATGGTTTAGCTTCTTGTAGTGATGGTCATTGAGTTGTTCCATCACCATATCTTTGTAATGGTTCTTGTCCATGATAAATATTGCTGCACCTTTGTCAGCTTCTTTGAAAATTATTGAAGAGTCTTTTTGTAAATTTTTTAATGTTTCCAATTGATCTTTAGATATGATAACTTTACATTTCCCCTCTGTCATTTTAGATTGAGCTGATCATTGTAGGTAGCTAACATATTCTTCAAAATTTTTGACTCTATTCAAGGGAGTTCTGAATCCTGTTCTGTTTTTGACCAGTGATTCGTCCGTGTGTTCAGTATTTAGAAAAAATTCTCTCAATCATAATTTTCAGCAAAATTCTTCTGTCTTTTATGAGTTCAGCTTGGTTGGGTTTTGGAGTGGGTGTAAATTTCAATCCATTTTCCAGAAGTTTAATTTCTTCTTTGGATAATTTCTTAGTGGATAAATTTAGTATTTTCAGTTTGATTATGTGTTTGCTTTCTAATGTCTCAGTTTTTTTCTTTTTTAGTGGCAGATCTCCTGTCTTAATAATAATAATAATAATGATGATGATGATGATGATGATGATGATGATGATGATGATGATGATGATGATGATGATGATGATGATGATGATGATGATAATGATGATGAGGATGATAATAATAATAATAATAATAATAATAATAATAATAATAATAATAATAATAATAATAATAATAATGATTATAATAATAACTTCGAAAAATATCTTGGGAATGAGAACCCAGGTTCGAAATTTCCCCAAGACACCTGATGAAGGCTGGAGAGTACATCAGCTGAAACGTTGTGTTAACAACAAACAAGATGAGGACAAATATCCGTCAAATGTAAATAATGTAAATAATGTACACAATTCCTCATCTCTTAAATATAGAACTGCATTATTTTATTGTTGCTCCATGTGGTTCATTTGGGTCTATGATTTGGTCTCTGGAGAGTTCTATTATTCTTTGATTTGGGTTGTATGTTATCTTGTTTCTTGTTATATCAGCATATGATCGCAAATTTGTGTTTCTTAGAGGACTGAGGTATCTTTGTTTATTTTGTGGGTAAACTTCCATTCATTTGGTGTTGTTTTGAGGTCTGAAGGTTGTCATAGCAGGTTGGTTTCAAAACAAAAGGACGTTCTTCCATCAGGATAATGCTCGACCACATACAGTGAAGATGACATTCCAAAAGTTGGAGTAGTTTGAATGGGAAACGATGCCCCACCCACAATATTCACTGGACATTGCCTCATCTGATTATCATTTATTCTGCAGTCTTCAAAATCATTTGGACAGAAAAAATATGAATTCTGTAGACGAGGTCAGAAGAGTAATGGAGGAGTATTTTTCTTCACGAACAAATGAATTTTGGAAGAGGAACTTTGCAAGTCTGCCAAATAAATGGAAGGGCATTGTAGAAAATGAAGGAGAGTATATTTTGGATTAAAGAAGAACTTTGTTTATCTTAATTTTGAAAAGTAAAAGTATTAAAAAAAAACGCATTATTTATGGGATGACCCAATATTACCTTAAACATATAGGTTTCCTGAAATATATAATAGCAACAATAATAACAAAAAGGATTATTACGAAGTAGCATAGTATTACTTTTAGTTCTTTTTATATATATACAATTAAGTCGAAGGATATCAAAACCCTGAAGAAACGGCATTATTATTATAGTAGGGTTGCAATTGCAATAGTTACTAATCGATGCAGTTGAAACTTATATATGAAAGGAATTAAAGGTAACACTATGCTACTTTGTAACAATTATTATTATTATTGTTGTTGTTGATATATATATATATATATATAAAGTGAAATCATGATGGCACCTGTGCCCAGCGTCGCCTTCCTGGCACTTGTGCTGGTGGCACGTGTAAAGACATTCGAGCGAAATCGTTGCCAGTGCCGCTGGACTGGCTCCTGTGCAGGTGGCACGTAAAATACACCATTTTGAGCATGGCCGTTGCCAGTACCGCCTGACTAGCCTTCGTGCTGGTGGCACGTAAAAGCACCCACTACACTCTCAGAGTGGTTGGCATTAGGAAGGGCATCCAGCTGTAGAAACTCTGCCAAATCAGATTGGAGCCTGGTGTAGCCATCTGGTTCACCAGTCCC
>NC_068982.1:47868263-47870870 GCF_001194135.2 Octopus bimaculoides | reverse complement strand
TTACTAAATACTAGTACACCTTGAATGAACTCAGGTAACTCATTGATAAACTCAAAACCAAAATGAAAATAATAATAATAATAATAATAATAATAATAATAATAATAATAATAATAATAATTGTGAATGAATAAATAGGATAAAATAAAACTAAAAAATTACTTTGCCAAGCTGTTACATTATCAAAATGTATTCCATATAGATTTAGTGGCCAACAGTTTTTTTTTCCTTTCCAGTTCTCATTTGTTTATTTTTATGTTTATTATTTCTGTTTATATATCTTTTATTTGCTATTGACAATTTATCATGGTACAACAGCTGAAAAGCTGAAGTTATGGTTTCATATTGTACAACACAGCAATAGAAATGGAACTTGTGTCATAAATATCAGGTTACTTTCATTTTAATAGAGTTTAACCTGCCTTAATGGAAACTACATATCACTGATGAACTATCAAGGGAGCTATTACAAGTTTACTTGGCCAGCTTAAGAAAAAAAAGAATACTTTCAATGATGTGATCTAGGATAGGTGTTGCCTGTTGTCTCCTCAAACCCTTTAAAATAGATGGGGATTAGATGATCGTGTCTGAGATGCCTTTGATTATATGTGTTTAATCAGTGAGAGAATGGCACTTAAACAACAACAATCAGCTTTCTTGAAGAGCCTACAAGAGTGCATCTATTCATGTCTTTGACCTGCAAGAAATGGCAGCCAACTCCCCTTCAAATACATCCTACCAACTTTAACAAAAAATGACCTCTCTTTCCAGAACTCTAACCTTTGACTCAGTGGAACATTAAGGATGTGACAGTTGGATGGGGTGAGGTTTATAGCAAGCTATGTCTGGCAATTTCATCATCATCAATTCATTGTCATCGATTCAAACATGATTTTGAATAATGTAAATGTGTTATGTTGTAAAAAAGTGCAAATTTAAAATTAAGCTTATTTTTCTTCATATTTAATACATACGATTGTCTTAAACCAGAAGATAAAATACCTGATTACACATTTTAATCTCGATTACTTTGAATATTTTTTCAGTAAAATAATTTCTATTAATGATAGATACTATGGATATACTTTTTTCAGTAAAATTTCCTTGCAGTGAACTTTCCTCACAGTGAACTTTCTTCACAGTGAATTGATGGTGGTAAACTTACCTGTAATCATACCAACAACCTGGTTGATGTTCATTACAATTGAATAGACCAGAGCTATGTAAAATAAAGTACTTTGTTCAAGACTTAACAGGCTACCTAGTCAAGGAACTGACCTTATAATAAGAAGTTGACCTTATAATAATGAGTTGAAAATACTAACACACCAGGTCATGAACCTTCACACACCTAATATACATCTGGAATATATATCCTGTTAATCACAGATTTGCTCAATCAATATTGACATGTAACTAAATAACTACAGCACAGATGTTATTGAAATCTTGGAGTTGATCAGATTGTGAAGAAAAACAAGATTTTAAACCTTTTCGTGGAAACATTTCTCATGAAAATACACATTGTCTATCTGCATATTGATGTTTTCATTAATTTCAAAAATATTCTTAGATCTGAAGGGAACTGAATACCAAATAATAAAATTTCATACTTATTTGCTTATTAAACTGTTGTTTAAAACATATCTTAATGAAAGGTTCTAACACAAAGTGACGATAGAATGTATTAATTTAGATATGAACCTTAGAAATGAGCAATTTTATAGAAAATAAAATCTTTGAAGTCTCTCAGGTGAGCTGCTATCAAAAGAATTAAATTTGGCAGTTCATTCATAATAATTAATTTAACTCTTTTAATACCAACCCACTCCAAGCACTCCGTAACAAAGTGTTCATATTTTAATTAAGATCTTAATCAAACTCTCACAATAACATAAATGAAACTGTAAGGTTTCACTTAATATATACAGTTACAGGTATTTTAATAAATCTCTCCAAAACACACAGGCAATCAGACCATTAGAAATATAGCCACAAAAGGATGAGACTCAAGCAAATGTATATATAACATGGGAAACGGAAAATTATCTCTAAGTTAGTTTGTCTGCTTGGATGGCAATTGATTGTAAATCAGGATTTTATAACTGAGTGTTCTTATTGTGGCCAACTTATATGAACCCCCAGGAGTCTTATGGATCTGGTTGAGAAACACTCCTAGAGATGATACAAGCTTTTTAGCAAGATGATCTGTTGTTAAATATTTGGTTATAGTCATAACCCATGCCAGCATGGAAAGCAGACGTTAAATGGTGATGATGAGGATAATGACGAGTATGTGATAGTATATATACTTTGTTGTTGTTGTTGTTTAACCCTTGGTCAACATTGAGCAAGTAGACATATGATCAAAGGTGTTCAAGATTTGATCATTAAAACTTTATCTCATGTATTGTGTATCCAGTACAAACTTTTCAAGAAGAAAACACATGCAAGGTAGGAAGATTTGTCTGCTACTTGTAAAACACCAAGTAACGAATTTGTTATGTCTCAAGTTACTGCTATCTAGCACCTTTGGATGATCTCTACTCAACTGCTACACAACTGCTACCTGACTGCTACTCAACACTCCTACCACGGCCAGACTAC
>NC_068982.1:47862524-47868253 GCF_001194135.2 Octopus bimaculoides | reverse complement strand
CTGCTACTCAACACTCCTACCACGGCCAGACTACCTCTATTTATATGTCTTGGGAGATCCTACTTCTTTGCCTGGGGGCGTCGACACAACAGAATTAAAGACCAACCTGCTTCTTTGATTTGTATGTAATTGTGCTTTGCAGTTAGGTGAGATTTGATAACAGGTTATGAATAATAATGCTTCTTTGTTTAAAAATAATTTTAAATTATCATGACTGTTTTCAGTTTTGCAGTGGTTGCGAAGAAAGAGAAAAAAATTTTCATCTTTGTCTGTCTGTATGTATGTATGCATGTACAAGATGGTGGATGTTGAAAAGTTCCTGGCTTTGGGTAAAAGAAAATATAGGAGGATCAGTTATGATTTTATTCAGCTTATCCCCCTCTCAGATTCACATACTTATTGCAACAGTCCTGTAAAAACAACTCAGAAGATTGGGCCTCCAACCATGCTTTTCATGATACTCTTAAAGCTTCTGGAAAGTTTAACAGATTTTTACAGTTCCAGTAATGGATTGGATCTGTAGTCTTCAAATCAGCGTTCTCCTTACTGGTTTTGAGAAGCCTAATTTCTCAAGATTGTTATTTAGGCAGTGTGTTACATATCCTAGTGCCCCAATAATTACAGGTATAAACCTGAACATGTATGTATGTATTTCTCTTTTTGTCTCTCTCTCTCTTTCTCTCTCTCTCTCTCTCTCTCTCTCTCTCTCTCTCTCTCTCTCTCTCTCTCTCTCTCTCTCTCTCTCTCTCAGCATTGACATACAGTTAGTAATGTAGATAAAAACATGCACACATTTGTTTGCCCATCCATCCATCCATCCATCCATGCATACATATACTTACATAATAACAGCGGAAATTTGTAAAACATTCAAGGGATTCTATATTTGAGGATCTTGGGTGAATATATGCATACAGTCACATACACATAAGGAATATATATATAGACTCACACACATAAACAGCAATGGAACTTACACACTCATGTTCCATTGTGACACAACCCCTACAAGTGCAACACATATATGTACATGTGCACACATATATGCACACATCAACCGATTCAGACAATCACAAACCTTAAGAGCTGTCTTGACTTAAACAAAAGATCTTTGCCACTTTGTTAATGACCAGCATGAATTCTACAAAGGAGAAATCTTAAAAATGAATTCCAAAGAAGAATACATACATGCATGCAAGCACACACAGATAGACAGACATACAAGAAAAAGTATGTATCATCAGAGAGGTCAGCTGCTCTGCTAATGTGAATATCTCTTTGATAATCAAAGAGAAAGAGGATAATTATGGACAACTGCTTTATACCAGTAATAATTGGTGCACTTGGTTTTGTGGGTGAATGCCTACATGTCATTCTGGATAAGCAAGGGTTTTCAAAAAAAGAAATAAATTAACTAAATTCCATACTACAAATGAATTGCTTACCTTCCTTCATTGGACACTAAACTCCACTTGCAAAGACCTGTTGAGGCAAGTGAAATCGAAATCAAACTAAATTCGATGCCTGGCACCCATGCCAACGTCGTCTTCTTCATTGGACACTAAACTCAGCTTGCGAAGACCTGTTGGGGCAAGCGAAAATGAAATCATGATGGCACCTGTGCCCAGCGTCGCCTTCCTGGCACTTGTGCTGGTGGCACATGTAAAGACATTCGAGTGAGATCATTGCCAGTGCCGCTGGACTGGCTCCTGTGCAGGTGGCATGTAAAATACACCGTTTTGAGTGTGGCTGTTGCCAATACCGCCTGACTGGCCTTCATGCCGATGGCACATAAAAGCACCCACTACACTCTCAGAGTGGTTGGTGTTAGGAAGGGCATCCAGCAGTAGAAACTCTGCCAAATCAGATTGGAGCCTGGTGTAGCCATCTGGTTCGCCAGTCCTCAGTCAAATCGTCCAACCCATGCTAGCATGGAAAGCAGACGTTAAACAATGATGATGATGATGATGATGATGATGACGATGATGATGAAATACAATCTGTAAGTGGAACAGTAAAATATGCAAGACTTTTCTTAAGAACAAAATGTGACGTTGTTTTTGTTATCTACATCCCAGTGATGGAGTTTTGTATCTATGTTAGAAACCAGCTCCTTCCTGAAAAGAATAACTTAAATAATTAAAAACAGAAGAGATCACACATACTATTCACTTCTGCCACTTGTTTAACAGATTTTGCCTACAAGGCATCAGTTAAGTCAAGACTGTGCTACCACCATGTCGGATTAAACCTGGAACTATGTGACTGTGAAGCAAACCTCTGAATAACACAGCCATGCCTTGTCCAGCTCATGACATCATAGATGTTAAATAGATATTAATCAGATGATTATCACCATCTACAAAACCACAACAGCAACATTGATTTGATAAATAAAACATTGACAAAAGTGATATTTATGTTGCTCTTTTCATTAGCAATTACTGTAATCATCATGCTCTTCTCACATTTGCAAACAAAATTTCCATCATCCATTTATTGTGACAAGTTCATAGAATACCCATTTTCTTCCACTACCTAGTTTTATATATTTTTAAACATACATCAAGCAGTTATATCAATTCTATGACTAAAGTAGATAAATTAACAGGAAAAATAAATCGATAAGAACTAGTAGCCAATATTTGATGACTAATATGCCTGAAGGTGGCAATAACACAAATCTTCATTTCTTGGAATTCGTACATAAAAATATGTCCTGGAAACATAACTTATGTTTCCCTACTCCAATACAGCTGCTAATAAACACAAATATTATTACAAGAAGTAATAATAAAGTATAATGGGTTAATTTTATAAAGTCTTCTCAATCACAAGTAGTTTTTAAATAAGTGATTTAGTCTTTCTTATTTTCTTTCAAACAAGTCTATAGAGCTGACATGGTTTCACAAAATCATGCGAAATTATCTGGTCTGTATTTTCTTTTCCAAACTAAAGTTAATCCTGGATGTGGGTAATACTTATTCATTTGATAGTGCATGGAGCAACCCTAAAGGCTTATAGTATTCATTCCAGCTCTCTGCATTTCAAATCCTGTGAAGGTTAGCTGAACAGTTTGTCCTTGAGAGTTTGAAATATAAGGTACTGTTCTTATTTTCAATCCAGCTAATCAAATGCACTTGAAAATAGCCATGACTTAAGTACCACTTGAGGGAATAAAAGGGATAGGCTGAAGAGTACTTGGTGGCAGACATTTCAAGACAACTCAAAGGCAGTCAACACTACATGGAATGGATGAGCAAGAGTAGCAGCTAACTGAACCTGGTGGAGGAAGTTTTCTTCCCAATGCTCTGAGCAGTGAAGAAGGACTTAAGGCTAAATGCTTGTTCTGAAGTCAATTCTCTTTTCATTCTCTTTCTCTTTGAAAGATTTGGCTGTGATCAGAACTGGAGAGAGATGGGTTCTAACCAGTTTTTAGACAAAGGATGCATCGAAGAAACAGTGACATGTAAAATTCAGTTATTGTTGACTGGGCAGACCTATTACCAACAATATTCTAGTTATGACCATCCCACCTTTCTGTATATCAGGTAGTATATTGCCCAGTATGGTCTTCTTCATTTAAGACAGTACAATGTGATTGGATGGTAATGTGAATGTAATTTGTAGCATGTCAAACACATAAAAACTCCTCCATTGACTTGTGCAACATGCTAAATTATATTGTAGAATTCACATTACTAAATTAAAGCATATTCATTGCTAATCTAATTCCTTTTACCAGGAACTATGCAAAGCCATTCCCTTAAGTTGCAGAATAATATATAATCACCATTTATTACTAATTCTTTTTCTTCTTATTTTGTTAACTGCTTCAATTTCATTCTCACTTCTCCCACTGCTGTATTCTCAAGTTTCTAGTTTTAGATGTGCTTGTTTGTATATATAATAGAAAAGATATGTAGTAACATGTTGAGGGTTTTATACATACAATAAGTGTATTTCTAATCACATGAGGTTCAAGGTAAGTAATAAATGTTTAAGTAGCAAACATTTGTTTAATGAGCCAATGAGAGAACTTGTGCTTAACTTCTACATTGGTACTCAACTTACCAGAAATAGCAACCTTCAAATCAGAACCTACCATCTTAAAAGAAAAAAGATCACATTGGACAATTTAGTCCATGGACATAAAAGAAAGATAATGGCTAGAATCATTTACTTGGAGGTTAACTGACCTAGGTTAACCCTTTAGCCTTTAAACCAGCCATATCTGGCCAAAATATTGTGTGATGTTTATGGTGTTATGGGCTGTGATGAGCTATGTGGTGTTGGTGGAGAGGATTGCAGATAAGGTAAATGGAAGTGAAGACTGCAGGGGCCAGCGGAAGAGTCACAGGGGCCAGCAGAAGAGCCACAGGGACATGCACGAGCAGGAAGCACATGGGGCAGTTTGATGAGAGATGGCCAGTGTGGAAGGATGTGTTTTTTTTTTTTGTTGACACTGATCGCTCACCCCGCCTCGGTCAACAAGTAAGGTCTCTGTATTTCTTTCTTCCTTTTGCTTCTTTTACTGTTGTCTTTTTCCTCCACCACACAACATATTGTATCTGTTTTATGTTCAAATTTGCCAAATACAGTCTCTTACACATACGCTACATTGTCTTGCTAAAAGTAAACAGGGTGGTGCCCCAGCATAGCTGCAGTCTAATGACTGAAACAAGTAAAAAAAGGAATCCCAAAATCGAAATCTCAAAGCTAGAAGATAATATGTGATTACTTCAAAACAATGTGAATAAATAAGCATTACATTTAACAAACTAATCCGAATGCTAAAGAATTAAAGAACAATAACAACAATATAGAGGTCCCTTTGTTGGATCCAGAAACCAACTCACAAATACCCTTTTCCTTGATACATCTTGTGAGTGGCTGTTCTTTGATGCTATTGAATGTAACTGAGTTTTTGTATCCCCAGTGAATCTCATTTTTGAAACAAATTGGTAGTGTTGCTTGGGTATCACACAAAATGGTCAAAATTTGGATTATTTTCTGAAAATCACTCCAAAGCATGTTTTTTCCACTAAGTTCAGATATTTCACTTAGATAAGATCTTTGTTGTTAGGCAGTGATTATGGTTGGTTATTAACCCTTTAGCATTCATATTTTTGTGTCAAATGCAATGCTTATTCATTTACATTATTTCAATTTGTCGTGCATTATCTTGTAAACTGGAGATATCAATGACATGATTGTTTATTTTTTCAAATAATATGGTAGAGTAAGTGTGAGAGGCTGGATCTGGACAGTTTCAAGATAAAATAAGTAGATTATTTTGGCCAGATATGGCCAGTTAAAATACCAAAGGGTCAAGGCATTCAACAGAATACCCCTTGGTATTTATCTTTTATCTTTGTATCCCTCACTCGTTTCAGTCATTAGACTGAAGTCATTCTGGAGCACCACCTTCAAGGGTTTTGTCAAACAAATTGACTTTGGCACTAATTCTTAAATCTGGTACTTATTCTGTCAATCCCTTTTGCTGAATCACTGAGTTTCAAGGACATAAACAAGCTAACTCTGAGATTGTCAAGTGATGGTGAGGGAGAAACATAGACACAAAGACACACAGACATGCACACACAGATATACATACATACTTACATACATATATATCTATGAACATACATACATACATACATACGTATGATATATACATATATATATATATATATATATATATATATATATATATATATATATATATA
>NC_068982.1:47857807-47862189 GCF_001194135.2 Octopus bimaculoides | reverse complement strand
TATGTGCCACCAGCATGAAGGCCAGTCAGGCGGTTCTGGCAATGGCCACGCTCAAAATGGTGTATTTTACATGCCACCTGCACAGGAGCCAGTCCAGCAGCACTGGCAACCATCTCGCTCGAATGTCTTTTCACATGCCACTGGCACAAGTGCCAGGAAGGCGATGTTGGTAACGATCACGCTCAAATGGTGCTATTTACGTGCCACCAGCATGGAAGCCAGACAGCTGCTCTGCAACGATCATGCTCGGACAGTGCTCTTAGTGCTCCACTGGTACAGGTGCCATCACGATTTTGCTTTCGCTTGTCCCAACAGGTCTTCAACAAACGAGGGAATAAAACGATTCCCAAGGTGCTGTTTGTTTCTGTTCTTGAGTTCATATCCACTATGTTCAACTTGGGTGGTAGACTAAACCTATCAACTGATTTAACACTACCACCTGGAATTTTCTCTGCCTTTAACTGAATCCACTCTGTTGCAAGCATTTTGGACTAAGACTTTGGTATGAGGATACCTTCTTCCGCCACTTTCCATTAACCTCAGAAGCTCTGTAAAGGATCATGGGTATTACCTTCTCTCATGACTAAAGGTATTGTATTTTCCAGCATACAAGTCAAATTTTTCAGACTAAAATTTACGGGAAAAAAGAAAAAAAGTAGTAGGTCAACAAAACAATTTTGGGGGATTAAAAGTTCCAAGTAAAATGCAGCGAGATCTGGAGCAATAGTGACAATATTTGAATGCTTCCACTACATTATATATTACATCAAGGTATATACTGGAAAATGTGGGATACCTGTTTCAAGAGCTGAATGCAAAATGAGAATTTACAGTATTTATATCAACATTCATGACAATATGCACAAGATTATATATCTACACTCATAACTATATACACCAGAGCATACACCTGTACCCATGATAATATGTACAAGACTATACCAAATTTTCCAGAATAGACATCAAATTTTTCAGCCCATGATTTACAGCCAAATAACATAGGTGGAGGTGCAATGGCCCAGTGGTTAGGGCAGCGGACTCACGGTCATAGGATCGCGGTTTCGATTCCCAGACCGGGCATTGTGAGTGTTTATTGAGCGAAAACACCTAAAGCTCCACGAGGCTCCGGCAGCGGATGGTGGCGAACCCTGCTGTACTCTTTCACTACAACTTTCTCTCACTCTTACTTCCTGTTTCTGCTGTGCCTGCAATTCAAAGGGTTGGCCTTGTCACACTGTGTCACGCTGAATATCCCCGAGAACTACGTTAAGGGTACACGTGTCTGTGGAGTGCTCAGCCACTTGCACGTTAATTTCACGAGCAAGCTATTCCGTTGATCGGATCAACTGGAACCCTCGACATCGTAAGCGATGGAGTGCCAACAACAACATAGGTTGACTTATACACCAAAAATTCCATGTGAAATGCAGTAGGATTTGGAAAGTGAAAATGTAATAGCACTGTTTGAATGTTTACACTGGATATTTGGGTATGCAGGTGTTTTGAAAATACCTCATGGAGTGACAACCATGCCCTGTATAGTTACAGGATGCCCTTTGGCAAGGCATAGCACCCGTTCAGCCACCCTGCCAGGAATACAGCAAAGTTATGGGACTGCAGCATGGGAGATTGTGAAAAGGTAGTGGAAAAGCTCAACTGAGCCAGTGGTGCTTCTTACATTGATGCCAAGAAGAAGAATCCTCGAAAACCAATGGTCAGGATCACCCAGCTCAAAGGAGTAACTACAAAGCATCCATAGGGTTGGCATCCATAGGGTTGGCATCCACAGTTGTGTAATCAGCTTAATGAAAGATTCAGTGTACTCAAGCTCCCAATTCATAATAATGGATTTGGATGGTGACAGAGAGCTATGGGAATCTGCAAAAGCAGCGTGACCGAAGAAGACAATATGTGTTTATGTTGTATACTACATTGACTGGTATTCTAGAAATTACAGTCAAAAAAATTAAAATGAATGTCAGGTATAACATAACTAGATTACACATACATGATGTATGATAAAACGTAAAAGTTAGTGTCAGTGTTGGTGGAAATTAACTGTAAGCAGGTTAATACTTTGATATCCTAGAAATTCCTTTCTCTGAAATTCAATTTAACCCTTTAGCATTTAATCTGGCCATATCTGGCCCAAATGTTCTATCTGTTTTATGTTAAAACTGACCAGATCCACCCTCTCACACGTACCCTACAAAGTCATTCTAAAAATATACAAGCACACCATTGAAATCTTGAAGCTACAAGATAATACATGATTAATTCAAAACAATTTGAATAAATAAGCAATACATTTGACAAAGAAATCTGAATGTTAAAGGTCTAAAGAAAGCACTCGTGAAAATTTTGGCTCTCCTGAACAAACAGATGGCAGGTTGGAAAACAACCACTCTTCAAGAAAAGAAAGATTTATATCGCATCAGCTTCTGTCAAACTCATGCTGAGATGCATGCTCCAACAGGAGACTGGAAAAGAATTTTGTTTTTCTTTTTAACCTTTGTCTACCAGAGAAAATGTATGTCACTAATTACCAACTTGGTCCAATGGACCCAATATTTTACTTTTAATTAAATTTTATTCAAACTACCGTTATTTCTTAATTACATTATATATGCTATCAGGTGAATGAAGAATTACTGTTTCTCACAAATTTTAATAAAAAAAAAAAATACAGCTTACAAAATATATCATAAATTTTAAAAATTACAAAAATGCAGAATTACAGCTCTTCATGGCAATGAATGCAGATAACATTGGAATGTTCTTGACAAACATGGATATTACAATTCTTGCATGTAGTACGAGTTTTCCTGTCTTTTTTGGGGCCACACAAAAAACATCTTCCTTTCTTTGGCTGAGGCACCCTTAGCAAGCATATTCTACTATAACCTTGGACCAATCAAAACCCAAAACCTTGTGAGTGGATTTGGTATACAGAAACTGAAAGCAGCCCATCATATAGTTGTGTGTGCATGTGTATGTGTTTATCTTCCACCACTGCTTGACAACTAATGTTAGTGCGTTTATGTCTCTGTAACTTAGTGGTTCAGCAAAAGAGATTGATACAATAAGTACCAGGCTTAGTGTATCAAGGCAGTGCCCCCAGCATAGCTGAAGTCTAACGACTGAAACAAATAAAATGTGAAGCTCATATGTAAATTTCAAGGCACACCCAATTTTATCTTTAAAAGATCTAACTATTACCATTGAGCTGTATATGGAAGCAAAGTGCTTTCTGCTACTTGACTTATTTGGATAACAACAGATACCATTCCTTATAATTCTATTACTTCAACAACATGCTTATATTCTGTGATACATTTCATAATATATAACATAATATCATGGTAAAACAGAATAAATAAACAGCAAATGTGATATGTATGTATATGTGTGCATACATACATATATATGTATATAATAAATATATATATACATATATAAAAATATATTTTTATACACACACACACACACACACACACACATATATACATATACTAGTTCATTCATTCTGCATCTATTTTTCCATGATGAACACGTATTGAGGCACTGCTTTACAGTTGGATGAACCTCATGTTATTAATCCTTACCTATTTTAGAAGCAAAGGAAATTTCATTCCGCTCATATTCGAAAACACAAAGCTGTGGGATGAGTTCTTAGCAGGGAATGTCAACAAACATCATGATTTGTTTTTGGCTCTATACTTTTCATGACAGACACAGCATGCGAGACATAAGCAGACACAGAAATGCACATACAGATGCACACACAGACATGTAAGCCTTTCTTTTATCTTGGACACTTGCTTCAGTCATTTGACTGTGGCCATGCTGGGGCACTTCCTTGAAGGGTTTTAGCGAAAGAAATTGGCTACAAGACTTATTTTCTTAAGCCTAGTATTTATTTTATCGGTTTCTTTTGCTGAACAGCTAAGTTATGGGGAAATAAACACACCAGCACCAGTTGTCAAGCTGTTGTCCTCTTTAAAAGCACCCACTCCAAGTAGTGGGTGCTTTTACGTGCCACCGGCATGAGGGCCAGTCAGGTGGTACTAGCAATGGCCACACACAAATGGTGTTTTTTACGTGCCACATGCACAGGAGCCAGTCCAGTGGCACTGGCAACGACTTCACACAAATGTTTTTCACGTGCCACCAGCACAAGTGCCAGTAAGGCTACGCTGGTAACGACCATGCTCGAATGGTGCTTTTTATGTGTCACCTGCACAGAAACCAGTCAGTTGCTCTAGTAGCAATCCCTCTAGTTTCCATCCACTCACAAGGCCCTGGCTGGCCCGAGACCACAGTAGAAAACACCTGTCCAAAGTGCTACGCAGTAGGACTGATGTATATATATATATATATAT
>NC_068982.1:47852801-47855703 GCF_001194135.2 Octopus bimaculoides | reverse complement strand
ATATATATATATATATATATATAAAGTACTAAATGTGTGATAGATGCAGAGTCTGTTACTTACTTTTATTAACCAATGGGTCCCTGACAATAGTACAATTGTTTCTTTTCGTTTGTGAATCTCTTCAAAGGCAGTCTGGCCTTTGAAGTAATATGAGAAGGTATTGAAACATCTGTGCTGCTGTAAGGTATCAGGTGGTTGTACATACATACATACATATATATATACACACACACACACACTCATATTTACATACACACACACACACACACATACACATATACATGCATAGAAGTATGAGTACATCTATATGCACACATGTATGCATGCATTTGTGTTTTACTGCTCAGTCAATCATTATATTTTATTTTCCTATTTTAGTTGTAATTTCAGCTTTGGCTCTTTCTCTCCTTTTTTCTTCTTCTTTTCTACTCTTCTTCTCTCTTTTCCTTTTTCTTTATTTTCTTTCTTTGTTTTCTTTCTGTTGTTAGAGATGTCAGTCTTCCATCATTACAAATTTTTCATTTAGTATCATGTTTTGAAAATTTTCCTGATAATTTTTGTTATTGGTACATATTTAGTTAAGAAGTTTGCTTTCACATCCTCAGTTACAGATTTGATCTCACCTTGCTCCAGCTAGGGCATGTATCTAATGCAATAACTTCAAATTGACAAATGCGTTGTAAGTAAAATTAGCAAACAGAAACTTTATGGAAGCTTGACACGTGTGTGTGTGTGTGTGTGTACATGTATTCACATGCACGCACATGTGTGTGTATGTATGAACGCCTAAATATGTATGGTTGCATGTGTGTTTGTCTTTTTAATCTTCACTTTGATATATTTCCCTTTCTTTATTCTCTGTTCTCTTCTAACTTGCAAGTTACTTAGCAACTTCACTAGCACTAATGGTACAGAAAAAAAAAAGCACCCAGTACACTCTGTAGAGTGGTTGGTGTTAGGAAGGGCATCCAACCATAGAAACTATGTCATTGATGACATTGGAGTTGAAAGCAGCCCTGTAGCTTACTGGTTCCATTGAATAACCAGCCTATGCCAGTATGAAAAGCGAATGTTAAATGCTAATATTGATGATATATACATACATAGATGCATACATACATACACACACACACATATATATATATATCATATATATATATATATGTACAATAAGATATGATATATTAACATATTTAAAATGTACTACATATATTATAATATAGGTGGCTCATTAGCAATTAAAACTAAAGGCAAGTTAATAAACAGGGGTACAAAATAGCACTGGGAATTGCTAGAAATAGGAGTCAAAATGGCTCAAAATAGCCACACAGAGCACTAACCGTCAATTCATGACGTTAGTGTCCTGTGTGGCTATTCTGAGTTGTTTTGACACCTATTTCTAGCAATTGCCGGTACTATTTTGTACCCATGTTTACAGGTTGTGGTCTCAAAGCGACGAAAATATTTTGACAAATTAAATTTAAATGTTGAAGTAAATCAAATGGTTTTTGTGTGTTTTTAAATGGCTTATAAACACCTCCCACACTGTAATTGCTTTTGTTTCAGCACACAATCTCAGATCAGGTCACTTGCTATGCAAGTACATCTCCGTAATATATATATATATATATATATATACATATGTATATATATATAGTTTAAAGATCCAATAGAAGGAGAATCAACAAAGAAAGTACTCCATCCAGTGAGAGATAAATACCAATTAAAATGCATAATTCAAAGAGCTACTAATAGTTTTATGCTATTATGATATTTGAACAAATACGCCATGTATCTGAAAGCAATATTTCAGCCTGAAATAGCATAATAGCATGAAACTATTAGCAGCTCTGTCAGTTGTGTATTTAAACTCACACACACACACACACACACACACACACACACACACACACATATATATATATATATATATACATATATATATATATATATATATATATATATATATATATATATATATATATATATATATATAAAATATAAATATATGCATATATCCATAAATATATGTACATACCTACATATATATGTATATATACATGCATATATGGGTACAGGACATCAAAAAAAACGTTGAACACAATGGGAAACAAAAACATAGAAAACAAACTTTTTTTGAACAACGAAAAAACAAACAGAGAAACAAGACATGCAACATAAAGAGTATACCCCTTTGTCAGTTGTCCCTGTTTCATCTACTTCACGTTTCAAAGGCAAGGACAATAAGTGACATCGTTGAAAGAGTCCTACCTGTAAAGCAAATTAAATAAGATTTGGGAGTTTTTGCGGAGGGTGAAAGTGTTAACAAGAATAGGACAGTGAGAACAAGACAGTAAAAACAAACAGTGAGGGCTATTGAGCCAAGATGATAGAAAAATTATTATGAACGCTATGTAGACGAACTATGAGAGAAGAGACAGAAAAAAGCACGTCTTTTCTTTAGGAAGGCAGTGGACAGAAAGAGAGATCCCCTTTCGTCATGTATCAGAGACAAGAGAGTCAAGGAGGAAGAGTGAGAGAGAGAGGGAATGATGAAAGGGAGAGAAGAATAGGGAAAGGGTGGGAAAGAAAAGCAGAAAGGATGAAGAACAAGAGAGGGAGAGAGATAGACAGAGAAGAGATAGTAGAAGAGTGCGCATCGCAATTATTAAGATAAAACTTACTTGGAAAAGGATGCGTAGCGTTCGATCCATACATATATGTACATACCTACATCTATATGTATACATACGTGCATATATGGATACAGGACATCAAAAAAACGTTCAACACAAAGAGAAACGAAAACATAAAAACAAAAACGTAGAAAACGAACTTATACCCTTCGTCAGTTGTCCCTGTTTCACCTACTCCGCGTTTCGAAGGCAAGGACAATATA
>NC_068982.1:47851071-47852674 GCF_001194135.2 Octopus bimaculoides | reverse complement strand
TTGGTAACTAAGTTCCCACCATTTTATTTTAATTTAATTTTCTTTAAAAGTTGAATAAAAAATAACAACTAATTAAGCAATAATGTATTCACCCTTGTTGTTTACAACTTCTTCCCAACGTTCAACAAGATTTTCAATGCTTCGTTGGTAGAAATCACCCAATTTCGACTCGAAAGTTTGATCCAGCCAAGCTCTTAATTCTGCATCAGTACTGAATGAAACTCCGTGCATAGCATTTGAAAGACATCGAAAGAGGTGGAAATCTGTTGGTGCCAAATCAGAAGAGTACGGCATGTGGCAGCACTTCCCAGCCATGCATTTGAAAGGCTTCCTTGGTCATATTGGCAATATGAGGGCAGGCATTGTCATGCAGCAGAAGAACTTCATGCTGCCGATTAGGTCTTTTCTCTTGAATTGCCGTGTTGAGTCGTTCCATCTGTTGAACATAGAGTTCCGCGTTGACCATTTGGTTCCAATTCGTAATGGATAATCCCTTCCCAGTCCCACCATATGCACAACATCGTTTTATGTATATGGAGATCTTGTTTCACGTGGGGTGTCACTTATTTACTGGGGCTAAGCCATTCTTTATGCTGCTTCATATTGATGTACAGGCACCATTTTTCGTCACCCATAACAATTCAGTAAAGAAATCGTTGCTTGTGTCCATGAGTTGAGCGGTGATGAACAAGCAAATCAGTGGAGATTGTGGCTCATTGATTTTTGTTGTTGTCACTTAAAGCATGCGGAACTCATGCTCCATACTTCTGAACCTTTCCCATCGAGTGAAGATGCTTCTCTATAGCAGTGTGGGAGCATTCCATTTTCTCTGCTAGCTCTCTTGTTGTTTGACGAGAATTTTCATGCAAAAGTTGATTTAATCGCTCTTCATCGAACTCAATTGGACAGCCAGAACAAGGTGCGTCTTCGAGGTCAAAATTTCCATTTTTGAACTTGGCATACCAATCACGAGTGGTTCTTTCAGGTATGGCACCCTCTCCATACACAGCACAAATGTCGCGAGCAGCTTTTGCCGCCTTAGAACCTTGATTAAAAGCAAAAAGGAGGTGTCGAAAATGCTCGTTTTTCTTAACTTGACATCCAATTTTAATGATCTGAAAAGAAACAAAAAAGAACAAAATAGATTCCAAAATGATTCAAAAATAGAATTCTCGAAAAAAATCGATTCCAAAATTTAAAAACGCAATAAATTCCAGGATTTAAAAAAATGGCAGGAACTTAGTTGCAAACCCAATATATTATACGTCAAAATTACCCCTGCTGGCAACAAAGGGACTCTCACTCAGAGTAAAAGGCAGACTGTATGACGCATGCGTACGTACAGCCATGCTACATGGCAGTGAAACATGGGCTGTAACTGCTGAGGACATACGTAAGCTCGCAAGGAATGAAGCCAGTATGCTCCGTTGGATGGGTAATGTCAATGTGAATACCCGTCAGAGTGTAAGTATCTTGAGAGAAAAGCTGAACATTAGAAGCATCAGTTGTGGTGTGCAAGAGAGACGATTGCGCTGGTATGGACATGTGGTGAGAATGGATGAGGATAGCTGCGTGAAAAAGTGCCACACCCTAACAGTTGAGG
>NC_068982.1:47843997-47850775 GCF_001194135.2 Octopus bimaculoides | reverse complement strand
ACATAAAAGACACCATTTCGAGCGTGGCCGTTTTCGTGCGGGTGACACGTAAAAGCACCCACTACACTCTCTGAGTGGTTGGCGTTAGGAAGGGCATCCAGCTGTAGAAACTCTGCCAAATTAGACTGGAGCCTGGTGTTGCCATCCGGTTTCACCAGTCCTCAGTCAAATCGTCCAACCCATGCTAGCATGGAAAGCGGACGTTAAACGATGATGATGATGATGATGATGATGATGATGATGATATCCTTGATCTCCTGTTGCTTATTTTGATTTTATTGACCTTACTTCCAGCTGTGCAGATAATACCGGACTGAGTTGGTACTTCAACTTAAGTACCTAATTCAACTGAATCTCAATTATATATATATATATATATATATATATATCATTACCATCAGTTAACATCCATTGTCTATGCTGGCATAGGTTGGACGGTTTGACCAGGGCTAATATATATATATGATGGGCTTCTTTCTGTTGCCATCTACCAAATCCACTCATAAGGCTTTGGTGGACCAAGGTTATAGTAGTAGACACTTACACAAGGTATTGTGCAGTAGGCCTGAACCCAAAACTATGAGGTTGGGAAGTAAGCTTCTTACCATGCAGCTAATGTATATAAAAAAAAACCATATGAACTCCAGTTGAGAACCACTGCTCTAACGATTCCTCCAACACATTGCCTTATTTATGCTCCTAATATAGTGGTGAAATCTTAGGAATATTACTATATTGGGTCTTTTCTTTAGCTATTTTCAGCCAATCAAGCCAGAATGCTGGAACCTACTGACCATAATGAAAGCCATAGTTTTTCACTGACATATTCCATCATTTACATGAACACACGTCACTCAAACAAAAACACAAACAAAAACACAGATATGTATCTGTGTGAGAACACTCTTACACAGACACGTAAATACTAATACACACCCGCATTATCAAATGCATGCATTCACACAGACTTCAAATAGATGCATACAGGAACACATGCATACACATACATTATGAAAATAATATTATATTTTTATGTTAATTAACACGCAAGAATTATGGCAAAACATACAAATCATTTTATGCTCGCATCAATTGGTGTTTAAAAAAATGTCTAGAATTTCTCTTTAGTTATTCCATATTTTTCTCATAAAGATTTAAGTAAATGTGAATTCTGTGACGTTCTGCTGAATATGAGTTTTATTTAATGCAAAATTTTGTTTTAAACCGTAATGATTCTCTGTTGACTTTATTATAATTTATTAACAGAAATTGCTATGTATTTTTGTAACTCAGTAACACATTAATAACATTTAAATCTTTTTAAGATGATGAGGTGGCAGGATTGTTAGTATGCCAGGCAACGTGCATAGTGGCATTTCATCCATTCTTATGTTCTGAGTTCAAATTCTGCCAAGGTCGACTTCACCTTTCATCATTTTAGCGTCAATAAAATAAGTACCAGTAGAGTACTGGGATCAATGTAATTGACTAAATGCCTCCTCCAAAATTGCTGGCCTCGTGCCAAAATTTGAAACTAATATTTAAATTCTTTGATGTGATGAGCAGGTAGAACTTAACGAGTCAGACAAAATACTCAGTTGCATTTTCTTCTGGTTCCGTATACCTGGTTCCAAATTCAATTCAAGATGACATTGTCTTTCATTCTTTCGGAGTTGGTAAAATAGATACCCATTGAACATTGGGGGTTAATGTAATTGACTTACCTCTGCCTTCAAAAAATTATGAGTGTGCCCATCAGTGTATGTGTGTGGGTGTGGGGGGAGATTGGAAGGGAATAGGAAGGGACAAGAGGTGGGTAGAGGGAAAGGGCAAAGAAAATGGTTGTGGGCATGCATGTAGGTATAAAGATAGGACCTAGGGGAAGAAGGGGTGGAGGAATAAGAGGAAATAAGTGTATCATCTTGGAGCAAGCAGAAGAATGTATAGTATAGCACACACACACAAGTTGCTAGAAGATGATAGAAGTTTGCTCCCCTGTTTGTAATATATATTGGGTGCAGATTGCATCACCAACTAGCTAGAGGAGGCATCCACTTGGGGTTAAAAATGGTAGTAACATCAGTTCCTACGGAACAGCCATGTTTAAGTGGTTACAAACATAACTTCTCAGTATAGTTACTACTTTCATCTCTTACAGAGATTTTCTAACTAGCTACTTTGCTTGCTATATGTATACATGCATATATACAAATACATGTGTGTTTGTATGTGTATATAGTCATTGTATAACCAGTGTGTTTGTGTGCGTATGTGTGTGTGTGTGTGTATACATACATACACACACACACACACACACACACACACACACACACACACATACAAATATACAGATATATAGAGTGGGCCAACAGTCATACACTAAAACATCTGACATGTTATTTATATTATTATTATTATTATTGTTATTGTTGTTGGGATGTTTGACTGGGCTGGCATGTCGGAAGGCTGTGCCAGGCTCCAGTCTGATTTGGTATGTTTTTCTATGGCTGGATGCCCTTCCCAATGCCAACAACTCTGAGAGTGTAATGGGTGCTTTTACATGTCACCAGCACGGGTGCCATTTGCATGACACTGGGGTGCATTTACATGCCACTGGCATGGGTGCTAATTTGCTTGACACCGGTATCTGCTACGACTGCAATTTTGTTCAGCTTCATGGGTCTTCTTCTCAAGCATGACATAATGCCAAAGGTCATGGTCATTGCCACCATGAGGCCCAACACTCGAAAGGAACACAACCACTTTGCAAATATGTATTTTTTTATTTGTTTCAGTCATTAGACGGCAGCCATGCTTGAGAACCGCCTTGAAATTTTAGTCAAATGGACCAACCCTAGTACTTATTTTATAAGATTGGTATTTATTCTATCAGTTGCTTTTGCCAAATCGAAAAGTTACAGTGACATAAATACACTAACACCGATTGTCAAGCAGTGGTGGGGGGACAAACACAGATACAAACACACACACACACACACACACACACACACACACACACACACACACACACACACACACACACACACACACACACACACACACACACACATATACATACATATATATATACAACAGGCTTCTTTCAGTTTCCATCTACTATATCTACTCACCAGGTTTTGATCAGACTGAGGCTATAGTAGAAGACACTTGCCTGAGGTACCATGCAGTGGGACTGAACACGGTATCATGTGGTTGGGAAGCAAGCTTCTTATGACACAACCATACCTGCACCTATTTACGTGCATGTGTGTATGTATATGTGGTCACAGCAACACCTCACCCAACACGAAACGGACCATTCTTGACAGGCCTCCACCTTACTCACTGAATGCTCACAATTGCCAATTCAGCCACTAAGAATAGCTGCATATAACTCCAACAGCCTGCATTGGGTTTCCATTAATAGAAATGCTGTCATTTCTTGTTGCTGCCATAGAAGTTATCTGTCTTTGTGTTTGTCTTTTGCTTGTTTCACTCATTTGACTGTGGCCATGCTGGGGCAACACCTTGAAGGGCTTAGTCAAAAAGATCAACCTCAATACTTGCTTTTTAATTCTGGTGCATATTGTATTAGTTTGTTTTGCTGAACTGCTAAGTTACAGGGACATAAACAAACCAACACCAGTTCGTCAAGCATTGGTGGGGGATAAACACAAACACAAGAATGCATGCACACACACACACACACACACACACACACACACACACGAGGGTATTCTTACAGTTTCCATCTACCAAATCCACTCATAAAGCATTTCAATTACTCAGCAGACATTCCACCCACACTTGTGTAGCTTTCCCCTGTTGTCGCTAAGATATCACTGCACACATGTGATTGCAACAGCCAATCAGATGTTTAACTCTTTTGGTAACATAGAAGCCATTGCTTCCCACCTTGTACCTCAAATGGAGATATTGCTGATGCATGAAATACCATGCTTCATTGACATCAAGTGACATTGATAACCACGTGGAGTGTTAAATCTGTTGTTACTGGATTACAACTACAGCAATATGACCTGAGCTCACCTATTAAGTTCTCCCAGCAAGAATAAATCTATTTCGTTTTTTTTTTCCACTTTGTCTCCATAAGTTTGTGGAGTTGGTTGTGTCTTCTAATGTCCACAAAACTTTTAGTAACATGAGAAATGCCTTGTGAGAAGGTTTGGTAGATGGAAACTGTAAGAATCTCCTTGTGTGTGTGCGTGTGTGTGTTTGTGTGTGTGTATGTGTTTGTCTGTGTGTGTGTGTGTGTGTGTGTGTGTGTGTGTGTGTGTTGTGTGTATGTTTGTGTATGTGTGTGCATGCATTCTTGTATTTGTGCTTATCCCCCACCAATGCTTGACAAACCGGTGTTGGTTCGTTTATGTCCCTGTAACTTAGCAGTTCAGCAAAACAAACAAATACAATAAGTACCAGACTTAAAAAATAAGTATTGAGGTTGAACAGTGTTCTACCAATGAAATTTAGTCAAAGAATTAATTGGACAGGCTCATTACAATGAACAATCAATAGTGTTCGTGTGCATAGGTCTAAGATCATGTTCATAATTCACCCTTTATTGGCAGACCATTGACATAATGTCATTAAGGCCTTGCAATGAGGATTATCCTCCACACTTCTCTTAGCAAAGAGAAGGGTCCTGTCAGAGGGCCCTGATTGATCTGGGAAAGGTGATATGAATTCCTTCCCCTCTCTGGTGAATTGCACAACCACTCTAGTAGCTACAAAGAGTGGGATCCCAAGGTTTTCTTTGATTTTATGCTATGTCCAACTTCAGAATGCCCCACAATATGGCCTCTTTGAAATTCAGACAGTTCCAAGGCTTCTTTTGTACATGGCATTATTAAACAGTCACATACAGAACCCAAAACATAAAAATGTCAATTAATAAAAGAATATAAACCTTTACAAATTAGAATAAACATAAAACGATGTTTCATGTGGTGTCTATTTACTTCTGTCATGTCTGTGCGTATATATATATATATATATATATATATATGCATGTCTGTATCTATGTGTGTGTGTGTGTGTGTTTTTGTGTTTGTGTTTGTCCCCCATCACCACTTGATAGCTGCTCTTGGTGTGATTATGTCTTTGTAACGTAGCAGCTCAGCCAAAGAGACCGATAGAATAAGTACTAGGTCGATTTGTTCCACTAAAACCCTTCAAGGTAGTGCTCCAGCATGATTGCAGTCAAATGACTGAAACAAGTAAAAGATAAAAAAGAAAATAACAGTAACAAAAAACACTGATTTGATTTGCTGACAATAAGACCACATTTTCAAAATTTTCAGAACATGCCACACACTATTCCCTTTCTCTCTTTCCCCTCTGTCTTTCACTTCCTCTCTCTCTCTCTCTCTCTCTCTCTCTCTCTCTCTCTCTCTCTCTCTCTCTCTCTCTCTCTCTCTCTCTCTCTCTCCCTCTCAATCATCTACACATGGTTGATAAATAAGTTATTACTAGTTCAACATCATAAAACAAACAGACAAAAAGCAACAGTGCTGTTTTTTTGGAGCAATACTGCTTAGAATGGTTTACACAATACGCAGGCAATATTACTCTGTCTCTATCAGTCTCTGCCCCCTCCCACTTTCTCTCTCTCTCTCTCTCCTTCACACACACTCACACACACACACACACACACACACACTCACATATATATGTTGTTAACAAATAAACTATTGCTAGTTTAACAAAGCAACAATAAAATAACTGGTGCCACTTTTTTGGGGCAATGCAGCTTAGATTAACTCCATAATATTACAGAGTTCGTTCACAGTCTCATTCTCCTCTCTCTATATATCTCTCCCCCTTTCCCTCTCTCTCTCTTCCTCTCTCCTTTTCTCTCACATGTCCTTACATACATCTCTTTTATCACTTTTATTTATTTATATATTTTTTTAATATTTCTTATTTCGCGTTTCTGTCATCAGAATATAGCATACTCCAGGGAAGAACCAATATGCTGCAATTGTTTCATATAACATGCCCAACATGGCAAGAATTACAGAAAATGTCACATCAATTTTACATTCTGTAACAATTTTTTTTTATCTACTTATTTTTCCTTATCCTTCACTTTTTCTTCTACATTTTTCTTCTTTTTATCTATTTATTTATTTATTGCATACTGAAACTTTTCAGTTTTTGCTTTTACTTAACTGAAAATACATTTTAAAAATTTCATGTCTTTACAGAGAAGAACCAACTTCTCAATAAATATATTTCTTTATTATTATTATTATATTTTATTATTAATATTTATCAATTTTATTATTATAATTATTACTCTTTTACTTGTTTCAGTCATGTGACTGTGGCCATGCTAGAGCACCACCTTTAGATGAGCAAATCAACCCCAGGACTTATTCTTTGTAAGCCTAGTACTTATTCTATCGGATACTTTTGCCGAACCGCTAAGTTACAGGGACTTAAACACAAAAGCATCGGTTTTCAAGCAATGCTAGGGGGATAAACACAGACACACAAACACACACACACGGACACACATACACATATATATACATATATACGACGGGCTTCTTTCAGTTTCCGTCTACCAAATCCACTCACAAGGTTTTGGTTGGCCCGAGGCTATAGTAGAAGACACTTGTCCAAGGTGCCATGCAGTGGGACTGAACCCAGAACCATGTGGTTCGTAAGCAAGCTACTTACCACACAGCCACTCCTATGCCTGTATTATTATTATTATTATTATTATTATTATTATCATTATTATTAAAGCAGT
>NC_068982.1:47837295-47841856 GCF_001194135.2 Octopus bimaculoides | reverse complement strand
ATTATTATTATTATTGTTATTATATTTTATCATTAATATTTATCAATTATTACCATTATTATTACTATTATTATTATTATTATTATTATTATTATTATTATTATTATTATTATTATTATTTATCAATTATTATTATTATTATTATTATTATATTTTTATTATTATTTATCAATTATTATTATTATTATTATTATTATTATTAATATTATTATTATTATTATTATTATTATTATTATTATTATTATTATTATCAATATTATTATTATTATTATTATTATTATTATTATTATTATTATTATTATTATTATTATTATCATTATTATTAAAGCAGTGAGCCGGCAGAATTGTTAGCATACTAGATGAAATGCCTAGTGGTATTTTGCCTGTTACTACATTCTGAGTTCAAATTCCATGAGGTTGACTTTTGCCTTTCATCTTTTCAGGGTCAATGAAATAAATACCAGTCAAGCACTGGGTTCAATATAATCGACTTAACCCTCCCCCTCCAAAAAAAAAAAATTTCAGGCCTTGCGCTTATAGCAGAAAGGATTATTATTATCATTAAGGTGGTGAGCTGGCAGAATTGTTAAGAATGTCAGGCAAAATGCTTAGTGGCATTTTGTCTGTCTGTACATTCTGAGGTCAAATTACGCTGGGGTTGACTTTACTTCCATTCTTTCGGGATCACTTAAAATAAGTGCCAGTTGAGTACTGGGGCCAATGTAATCAACTTATCCTCTCCTCAAAAATTGCTGGCCTTGCACCGAAATTTGAAACTATTATTATTACTATTATTATCAAGGCAGTGAACTGACAGAATCATTAGAATGTTAGACAAAATGCTCAGCAGTATTTTGCCTGTCACAACTTTCTGAATTCAAATTCCACCAAGGTCAACTTTGCTTTTCATTCTTATGAGACTGATAAATTAAGTATCAGTGAAACACTGGGGTCGATGTAACTGACTAGTCCCTTCCCCCAAAATTTCAGACCTTGTATTATTATTATTATTGTTTTTCTTCTTCTTTCTTCAAATTTTCTTCCATTTCTCACCGAGTGTTTCCCGTACACCTAGGGCAGAGAAACTCATCGTATGCATTTCTAGTTTACACACACAAATTCACAGGTAAAATATGTATTTAAAGAAAATTAATAAACAAATAAATTCATGAATGGATGTTGTTTTCACAGCGATAATGCTCTTCTCAGTACATGAGTCGTTTTGTTATGATATATAGTTTAGCATTCAGTTTTCTTAATATTGTGTCCAACATTCAATTTTTTGTGATACTACATGTGTTTTAGAATCCCACCCCCTTATTTGTGTGTGAGTGTGTGTGTGAGAGAGAGAGAGTGTGTGTGCTGAGAGAGAGAGTGTGTGTGTGTGTATGCACGTGCATGAATGTGCGCGCACATGTGTGTGTGTGTGTGTGTGTGTGTGTGTGTGTGTGTGTGTGTGTGTGTTATATTTTGACATACACTAAGTGTGATGTTAAGTTATGCTTTTAAAGATTTTTCATAGAAATCTTATTTTCATTATAAATTTACTGAAATTTTTAATTGAATAAATGCAGTGTTGTTCTCATTTTTCCTTCTTTATTTTATCTTTCAAATGAATCATTCATTTTCAATACTGAAAATGTGTTTCAGCAATTTATGTAATAAATATTTTTATTATTATTATCTAGATCGAACAAAAAGGCTGAATGAGGAAAAATATACAAACAAGAAAGAAAAGAGTTTGTTTTAGATATGGATTTGTGTTTGCAGTTACCGTTCAGGAAAATAGGACAATAGTGTATTCTAAGTCACTGAGTAATCTAAATAAAAACAAGATCGAGATGTTTTATGATTGTGGTCAGTCATGTATATCTATATTTTTGAAGCAGTGCTTTGATATATTCAAATGGTGTGAAATAAATATTTAAAAGTAATTTATTGTGTCTATGAGTCATGCTTTGTATTCAAAGTTGTCATGAACAGTAAAATATTTACCAGTCATAATAGTCAAATATTTTAATTTTGATCTTAACATTACCTGTTCTTTATTATAACCAAGATTTTTTAAGTGAAGGGAAATGGTTCACGATCTTTTCAGTGTAAAGGGCATATTTTACTGAAATAAATTTTCCCACAGTCAGCAAGAGTGAAAGATTTATCTACTCAAAAAATATTTTGCATTTATTTCTTGGCCTCAAAAGCTGAATGTAAAGAAATATAACAAAAACTGAATACTTAACATTAGAATGCTTATCATTAGAAAATTTGAAGCTAACACAGTATAGCACCAAGGCAACTGAACACTATACCAGCTTATACCAATATAACCAGTTATTATTATTACAGTGAACTGGAAGGCAGCAAGCTGTTAGAATAATTATTGCGCCAGACAAAATGCTTAGTGACATTTCATGTCTTTACAGTCTGAGTTCAAATTCCAACAAGGCCAACTTTACCTTTCATCCTTTTGTGATCGATAAAATAAGTACCAGTTGTGTACTGGGATCAATGTAACCAACTATCTCTTCCTCCTAATTTTAGGCCTTGTGTCTTTAGTAGAAAGGATTATTACTGCAAGCTGGCAGAATTTTTAGCATGTTAGGTAAAATACTTCAGCAAAATGGATCAACAGAATAACTGTGAGACCGTAACTCTTTGAATGCAAAAAGTGGATATATCTGCTCAAAGTTTTATTACTACTAACTGTGGAAAGAAGTTTTACCCCCATGACTTTGAATAAAATTTCTTCTTATGCTGTGAGATGTGGAGACATCCCCAGGGACACCTTTTACAAAAGATGATTCTTCAGATTTTCTTAATTTTTTTTTGTTTTTCACGTATAGGTGCAGGTATGGCTGTGTGGTAAGAATTTTTTTTCCCAACCACATGGTTCTGGGTTCAGTCCTACTGTGTGACACCTTGGGCAAGTCTTCTCTACTATTGCCTCAAGCCAACCAAAGCTGTGTTAGTGGATTTAGGAGACAGAAACTGAAAGAAGCAGTGAGCTGGCAGAAACATTAGCACGCCGGGTGAAATGCTTAGCGGTATTTCATCTGCCGCTACTTTCTGAGTTCAAATTCCACTGAGGTTGACTTTGCCTTCCATCCTTTCAGGGTCAATTAAATAGATACCAGTTACGCATTGGGGTCAATATAACTGACTTGATCCATTTGTCTGTCCTTGTTTGTCCCCTCTATGTGTAGCCCCTTGTGGGCAGTAAAGAAATAAGAAACTGAAAGAAACCTGTCGTGTGTGTGTGTGTGTGTGTGTGTGTGTGTCTTTGTGTCTGTGTTTGTCCCCCACCACCACTTGACAACCAGTGTTGGTGTGTTTATGTTCCTCTAACTTAACAGTTTGGCAAAAGGGATTGATAGAACAAGTACCAGGCTTAACAACTATAAAGAAGTACTGAGGTCAATTCATTCAACTAAAAATTCTTCAAGGTGGTGCCCCAGCATGGCCACGGTCTAATGACTGAAACAAGTAACAGAGAAAAGATAAAATATATTTAATCAAATATCTCTTTATAAAACAAAAATCAAATACTTTTAGTGATGGATATGAAAACTGTACATACAGGAGATATTGAAAAAGTATTGCTGAAGTAAAAAATATCAATTCTATTTTTGATGAATAATTAACATCATTATGAGAATGACCAGGAAATTTAATTACACAATCAAAGTGTTAAAACTAAGTATTGAGATCAATTTCTTTGACTAAACCCTTCAATATGGTGCTCCAGCATGGCTGCAGTCCAATGACTGAAACAACTAAAAGATAAATACAAAGGATATAGATTGAAATGAATCTTTCTTTAACACTTAAACATTGAAGCCAGTCATATCTGGTCAAAGTGAAGGTGCATGGCTCAGTGGTTAGAGCATTGGGATTACAATCATGAAGTAGTGAGTTTGATTCCAGGACTGGGCTGTGCGTTATGTTCTTGAGCAAGACACTTTATTTCACATTGCTCCAGTTCACTCAGCTGTAGAAATGAGTTGCAGCGTCACTAGTGCCAAGCTGTGTTGGCTTTTGTCTTTCCCTTGGATAACATTGGTGGCATGGAGAGAAGAGAGTGGAATGCATGGGTAACTGCTTGGTTTTCCATAAACAACCTTGCCCCACTTGTGCTTCAGAGAGTAACCCTCTAGGTGCAATCCCATGGTCATTCATGACTGAAGGGGGTCTTTACTTTACTTAATTATCCAACTAAAATATTCTAGTTAAAAAAAAGACAAAAAAAACAATAACAAAAAAACAACAAAGTGAGGACGTGATACGGATAGTATTATTGGACGCTCGGGAAAGGAAGGAGAGAGAGTATGACGTTTCGGGCGGAGCCCTTCGTCGGAAAGACAGAAAGTTCGGAGAATGGAAAAATGGAGGAAGAGGAAAATGGCACCGATGCCCACGAGGTTACATTGTGAAAGGACCGGAAGAGGAGGTGGTGGGGGAAAAGTTCTTTCTAAGACAGCAGAGTGAAAAACGGAGGTGAATATCTGTGCGTGCGCGAGAGTCTGCGAGTGTGTGTGTGATAACAGAACGTGTGTGTGCGTAT